>NW_008333404.1:722752-733321 GCF_000622305.1 Nannospalax galili
TTTAACAACGATGCCAAAAGTTATATGTACAAAAAAGGGCTAGCCCCTTTAAGAAAGGTATGATCTCATTTTACCAATTTCTTTAAAATCTAAAATACCTTCAAAGGAAATTATTAGTTTTTAATAGTGGATTTATTTCCAGAAAGCTAGAACATAGTGAGACTGCATCTCACAAAAACTAGAGAGCTCTACATATTCATCAGAAAAGCACAAAAATTTAATATATGAGTTAAACACAAGAATTGGTATTTTATAAAAAAAAAAGGATACTCTGTGTAACTTATCACTCCTTTTTTACAGATAACAGTTTTGTATTAAAGAAATGTTTTTCTGGCCGGGCGTGGTGGTGCATGCCTTTAATCCCAGCACTCAGGAGGCAGAGGCAGGCGAATCTCCATAGTAAATCCAGGACAGCTGGGGCTACAGGGAAATCCTGTCTCAAAAAGACCAAAAAAAAAAAAGAAAGAAAGAAATGTTTTTCTATCCTAAAGATCTAAAACTTAAACCTAGTGTTGGTGATATATGCATGCAACATCAGCACTCAGTAGGGTAGAAACGGGAGGATCACTGCAAGTTCAAGGCCAGTCTGGTCTACATAATAAGTTCACAGACACCCACAGATACATAATGAGACTCTATCTCAAAAAAAATGAGGGGAAAAAAATCTAAAAATTATTCACCAATATTTACTACTAACAGTTTTTATTTTATTTTTCTATAATATGAAGTTCCACTGACACTTGTTTTTCATTTTGGGGGGGTAGGGAATCCAAATAGGGTATCACTGTAGCCCCAGCTGGCCAGGAACTTGATTTTTGATATTTCTTTTAAAGTCAAGAATATTTAAAACCAACTTTTAATTGTTTTCCCTAAATAAAAATATTCTGATTTTATAGGACATCCGACCTGGGGTCTTCCTAGTGGGCTGTAATCAACCTCTTACTATAAATAATAGAAAACTGAACACTAAACAGGAAACAACTCTTTTCCAGACATTGAACAACAGGCAGCTATGAACTGTGCTCCCTAAGGAAAGGGAAACAAGTGAGAAGAGCCCTACATATCCTTTGCTTTCTGCCTGGGAGTTAACTCAAACCAAGTTTAGCAACTTTACTGAGAGAGGCCAAAGTAGCTAGATTTGTGGGGTAAGCACACAAGAGGGAGCTAAAAACAGGCAGGGCTCCAGAAATCCCCACTAGGTCACCTTGACTTTTGACTGACTAGCAATCAAAGGAAAGAACTACCACCAGGGGGAGCTATAAAGGAACAACTCAGCTTCCTTCCTGCCAAAGAGACTTCTGGGAATCTACACAGAATTTCAAGAACTCATTAGGCCTTGCTTTAGGAAAGAGGCTAAATTAGTTCTAGTGTAAAAGCTGCTCTAGCAGGGAACATACCTCATACTATAGCATTTGCCTTGAATACTCAAGGCCTTTGGTTTGATCCCCAACATCTAAATTTTGTAGTTTACTATGTTTTATTTATTTTTATTCTATGTGTGTGTGTTTGCCTACATGCATGTAAGTGCACCTGTGTTGTGCAGTGCCTGTGAGGGCCACAAGAGGGCATCAGATTGCCTGGAACTGGACTTCTAGACGGTTGCCATGTAGGCCACTGAGCCATCCCATCCCTCCAGCCCTTTGTTTTTGGTTTTTTTGGTCTTTTTGAGACAGGGTCTCCCTGTAGCCCCAGCTGGTCTGGAACTCACTATGTAGACTAGAACTCACAAGAGAGCCACCTGCCTCTGCCTCTCAAGTACTGGGATTAAAGGTGTGTGCCACCATATCCAGCTCCTTTATGTTTTTAAAAAGTTATTCTGGGGGGCTGGAGAGATGGCTCAGTGGTTAAGAGCACTGACTACTCTTGCAGAGGACCTGGGTTTGATTCCCAGCACCCACATGGCGGCTATGAACCATCCTTAACTTCAGTTCCAGGGGAATCCGAAGCCCTCTTCTGACCTCCATGGCATTGCATAACATGGGTGCACTCACATATATGCAAGCAATACACTCATACACATAAAATAAAAATAATAAAATATTAAAAAAAAAAAGTTATTCTGAGCCGGGCGTGGTGGCGCACACCTTTGATCCCAGCACTCAGGAGGCAGAGGCAGGCAGATCTCTGTGAGTTCAAGGCCAGCCTGGTCTACATAGTGAGTTCCAGGACAGCTGGGGCTACAGGGAGACCCTGTCTCAAAACGACTAAAAAAAAAAAAAAGTTATTCTGAATTAGCCTAAACACAAACCTCACAATGAACAACATAATCTGCAAATAACTGAATGACAAAATAGAAGAATCTACTTTTAAAAGGACTCTAACAAGATTTATCCAACATCATTAAATTCGGTGTCCAATTAAAAAAAAAAAAACACACACACAAAAAAACCTGACATATCAAAAAATATGAAAATTTAGTACAGGACCAGAATAAAGACCAAACAGTAGAAACAGGCTCAGAAATGACAGAAACAAGAATTAGTTGGGCTGAACAGGCTTTACAGGCTGCTAGCTGCCACTTAGGATTTAGGAAGCTACCCAGAACATTTCCATCACTGAAGGCAAGAGTGTATAGGGAGAGACCAGAGTAAAGTTTGGAAAAATAGCGTATGAAAGAAACCAGTCGGCAGAAAGAGGCTGGAAACACCCAGGCTGAGAACTAGGCCAGCAGCACAGGTGCAAAGACACCAAGAAGTGTCTGAAGGTGAGACTCATCATAATACAGCACACCCTTGTGTGGAGTTTAAGATGGTAATGAGACATGTGACACATAGTTATATGTAGAACTACAAATAGCAGAACACACTCCAGAAAGCCCGCAAGATACCAATGAGCCAGAAAGCCCCATCCTTTGTGCACAAGCACCGGTGAAGTTCTTCAACTCTCTGCTCCAGCTTGCATCCTCTTCTTCTGAAGTAAACCATCTCTAAACAAACTGTCTCTGCTGCTACTATCCATATGTCTCTGTCCAGTTCTTTGTTCCAGAACACAAGAACCTGAAACCGCTCAGGGGGTGCCCACCAAACCCTACTACCACACTTGCACAAGACATCCCACTTACTTACAAGCCATTTCCATGGGACTCTTCTGTGCTCACAATAAAAACCAGGACATTGTAGGAGACTAAAAATAGTGTTACCTGCCGGGCGTGGTGGCACATGCTTTTAATCCCAACACTTGGGAGGCAGAGGCAGACAGATCTCTGTGAGTTCAAGGCCAGCCTGGTCTACATAGTGAGTTCCAGGACAGCTGGGGCTACAGGGAGACCCTATCTCAAAAAAATGACCAAAAAAAGACAGTGTCACCTAATGGCCCAAGCACACAGGAGGTAATTTAGTTATGGTTATGAGTCAGACACAATGTCCACTCACTACTCAGATCTTCTCTTCTACTAAGAAAAGACTTAAGCTGTTGGAAGACAAACAGGAAGTCCACGCTCTCACACAGAGGGCACAGTGTAGACCCACCACTGCCGCAGAAGGAGTAAAAGCAAAATAGCCTGTATCCCTGGAGATTGAGGGAAAACCATTTTAGGCTCAGGCTCCTACAGTGATACTGATAACAAGAGGCCTGCTACAGTGGAAACAAGGCAGTCAGTCTGACTACAAGAAGGAGAAGGGGCAAAGGAACTATGAAACAGGGGCAAAGCCTCCACCTAAGACAAAGACTGACCAATCTCTACCTCTACCACAAATCTAGCCCAAGTAAAAGGCGAGAACAGTCTACCAATGGCAGAGGCAAGAACAGGAAAGAGGGGCCAGGGAAGTGGGTAAAGGTGCTTGCCACCAAGTCCAACAGCCTTTTCGATCCTTGCAACCCACATAGTGGAAGAGGAGAAATCAACTCTCTCAAGATGTCCTCTGACCTTCACATATTCGCACACAAAATAAAAAAATAAATATAACCAAAAGAAAATATGTCTGTGGTGCAGATGTATAGGGGGAGTTGAAGCTTTGGAAAGGAAGGGACACTGAGAGTCTCCCGAGGGCCTCCAGAACCCCAGTCCCCACTTTAAACCCTATAACATTTACTTATTTATGTATGCGTGCATGCCGGGCACATGTGTAGAGGTCAGAGGGCAACAAGCAGAACTCGTTCTCTCCCTCTACCAGATGGGCTCCAGGGATTGGACTCAGACTGTCAGGCTTGGCAGCAGGCCCATCTTTACCTGACTCATCTCTCTAGCCCCTGGAGTGGTATTTTTAAAGCACTAAAAGAAAAGGAAAAACATCTTTCCCTGGTTTCAGTCTCTTTAAAAGTAACTGAGTTTAGGCTGGCAAAATGGTTCACTTACTGCACAAGTCTGACAACTTAAGTTGAATCCTCAGAACCCAGGGTAAAGGTGAGAATCAACTCTCAAACTTGGTCTTCTGACCTCTACATGCCACTGTAGCGCTCTCTCTCTCTCTCTCTCTCTCTCTCTCTCTCTCTCTCTCTCCATACACATGCAAAATAGTTAACAATAATACTTAACAAATTTTTTAAAGTAATCGGGCCGGGCATGGTAGTGCAAACTGTAGAGGGCAGTCAAAGCACCAAGCAACATAAAATTAGGGTGGTTTCCTGTTTGGGAGCTTTGCCCTCAAATGGACATCAACACTAAGTAGCACAACTTGCAGGGCATGGTGGCACATGCCTTTATTCCCAGTTGAAGGCAGAAGCAGAAACAAGAGACAGATGGGTCTGTGAATCCAAGGTTAGCCTGGTTTACATATGGAGTTCTAGGCTAGTCAGAACTACACGGTAAAATCTGTCTCAAAACAACAACAAAAAAAAAAAGAAAGAAAAAAGAAAGAAAATTCTGACAGGAGCTAGATGGCATGGCAGGAGCCTGTAATCCCAAGTGCTTGGGAAGCTGAGGTAAGAGAATCACTTGAGACAGGAGTTTGGGGCTAGCACAGCAACAAGGACTACATATTGAGACCCCATCTCTCTTTTTCTTTCCTTCCTCTTTCCTTCCTTTTTTTTTGGGGGGGGGGTGTTTTTTGCAACAGGGTCTCCCTGTAGCCCCAGCTGACCTGAAACTCACCATAAAGACCAGGCTGGCCAGATCCACCTGCCTCTGCCTCCCAAACGCTGGGATTAAAGGCATGCATCACCATGCCCAGCATATGAGACCGCCCCATCTCTTAAAAACAAACAGGGCTAGAGATGGCTCAGCAGTTAAAAGAGTACTAGCTGCTCTTACAGGGAACCCAGGTTCAGTTCCCAGCACCCATAGGGCAGCTAACAACAATACATATAACTCCAGTTCCAAGGGATCCAACAAGCCCTCTTCTGGCCTCCACAGGTTTGCATGCACAAGTGCACATATATGCAAGCAAAACACTCATATGTATAAAAATAAATCATCAATTAAACAAACAAAAAAGTCTCCAAAAGAAAATCTAACATCTTCTTGGCCTGAAAAACTAGGAAGAAGCCAGGCGTGGTGGCCCACACATTTAAGCCCAGCACTTGGAAGGCAGAGACAGGCAAATCTCTGTGAGATTGAGGCCAGCCTGGTCTACATAGTAAGTTCCAGGCCAGTTGAGGCTACAGGGAGACCTATCTCAAAAAGAGAAAAGAAATAGGAAGAGAGCCAGAGATGGGACCTCTTCTGCAAAGGAGCACCACAAGTACTTCTTTCTTCCTTGTGAATTCTGAAGACTGAACTCAGGTCACTGGACTGCAGCAAGTGCCTTTACCCTCTGAATCATCTCACCAGACTCAGCCTCAACTAATTTTAAGATAACATTCACGTTACTGGCATTCAAAAAAAGAGAAGGTTAAAGGTATAGAAAACCTATTCAGTGAAAGAATTGCTGATTCATTTTCAAACCTTGGGGAAGATACACCTATCAGTTTTAGTAGATTTAATCAAAAAAGAACTTCTCCAAGATATCTTATGGTCAAATACCAAAAGTATAAGCCAAACCAAAGGGGATCCTAAAAACAAGAGCCAGGTGTGGTACGGCATGCCTGTAATCTCAGCACTTTGGAAGTGAAAGGAAGAACAGGAAGTTCAAGGTCATTCTCAGCTACTGAGTGCATTCGAGGCCAGCCTGAGCTACATGAGACCCTATCTCAAAAAAAGGAAAAAACAGCTCTGCTCCTAGACTGCTGATGCAATGTGACGGGCCAGCCTCATGCTCTGGCCATCATGCCTTTCCCACCATAATGAAGTGTATCACCTCTGGAACTATGAGCCAAAATGAACCCCTCCTCCTTGTAAAGGGGTTGGAGGGTGGGACAAACAACCCACATTACACACATTAAGGAAAAAGAGATCAAGAAAAAAATATCAAATCATGCATGAGAAAACCTACTTCTGAGCAGAAACTTTATGGAAGAAAATACTGCCAACCAAGATAACTATACCCAATAAAGCTAGTCTTTAGAAAACAAAGAGAAATGAAGTCTTTCCAAAATAAGGAAAAAGGAAGGAATTCATCATCACCAGACTGAATCTAGGAGAAACGCTTAGGAGTCCTTTACTAGAAACAAAAGGATGATAATTATCATCTCAAAAACACCTGAAAACACAAAATTCACAGGATACATAAAAAAGAAAGAAAATAATTAAGCTGTAGCAATACAGAAAACAAGCAAACCACAAAATGACTCAGAAAGGAAGACAAGCCCAGCATGGTGGCACACGTCTTTAATCCCAGCAGAGGCAGGCCCACCTCTGTGAGGTCAAGGCCAGCCAGGACTACATTATAGCCCTTGGCTCAAAAATCCAAAATAAGAAAAAGAAACACAGGAAAAAGTGTACAAAATTTTTAGAAAAAAAATTAATAAATGACAATAGTACATTTTTACTTATCAATCATCTTGAAAGTGAACAGATTAAACTCAATTAAAAAAATATAGAATGAAGGGCTAGACAATGACTCAGTGGTTAAGAATACCTATTGTTCTTACAGAAGACCCAGATTTAATTCCAAGTACCACATGACAACTAAAAACTGTCAGTAAGTGCAGTTCCAGATGATCTGACGCCCTCTTCTGGCCTCCACAGGCATTGCATGCACATAGTACACTTACAGATATGCAGGCAAAATACTCACAAAACACAATATAGACTGCATGGATAAAAACTGAATTCAATACCATGTTGTCTAGAAGAAAATGACTTCATCAGTCAAAGACAGAAAGTAAAGGATGGAAAAAGATATACCAGGCCATCAGAAACTAAAAGCAAGCAGGAGTTACTATCTTTACACAAAAAAAGGTTTTAAGTCAAAAATTGCATAGAGACAAATGTCATCAATCTATAATGATAAAGGGACAAATTCAACAAGAAGTAACTATTATAAATATATCTCAAACTACAACAACTAATTATTTAAAGCAAACATTATTATATCTAAAAGGAGACACTCTAATACAATAATAGCTAGAGATGACACCATACCTTCATCAATGGACAAATCACCCAGGGCCCTCAAAACAAATAATTCAAAACACAAAACAAAACAAAAAGAACCCTCAACAACCTATCAGGGTCAACCTACTCTAAAGTCTAAAAACATCTAAAAGACATTTACAGAACATTTCATGTAAGAGTTACAGAATACACATTCTTCTATTCACCACACCAAATTCTCTGGAATAAACCATGTTAGGCTACAAATCAGGTCTCAATAAAAATCAAGGCAATTATAATTATCACTTGTGTCTTCTCTAATCACACAGAGAGAGAGAGAGAGAGAGAGAGAGAGAGAGAGAGAGAGAGAGTAGAATAGGAGAAAGGGAAGGAGGGAGGGAGAGAGAGAGAGAGAGAGAGAAATCAGTATGAAAACCCATGTGCTGGATAGCTTTAGTGTCAACTTGACATACCTGGATTGAAGGCACCTCAATTGGGGAATTACCTTTATTGTGCTGGCCTGTGGCCATGTCTGTGGGGTATTTTCTTGATGAGAGTTGTGGGAGAGCCCAGCCCACTGTGGGCTATGCCACCCGTGGGCATAAGAAAGCAGGCTGAGCAGGGGCCAGGGAGTAAGCCAGTAAACAGAGTTCCCAATGGCTTGTGCTCCAGCTCCTGTCTCCAGGTTCCTGCCCTGAGTTCCTATCTTGGGCTCCTTGATGAACTGTGACCCAGGAGATGTAAAATAAAATAAACCCTTTCCTCCCCAAGTTGGTACTGGTCAGAGTATTTTGTCACAGCAATGGAGAAACAAACTAGGACAACCCACTACTTTGTAATCTCATTAAAAATGTAATTTTTAAAAAGAAAAAAAAAAGGATGAGCTGGAACACAGGTGCCCTGCATGGATGGACAATGCTTTCTCCAGAAGACATGGGCTATTGAATAAAAATCTCAGTGCCAGGTGTGGGACACCTCCGTGTAAATTACTGGTCATTGAGGTCCCAACAGCCTCAAAACAACACAGGCTATTGCCACTGTTCTTACTTGCCCACCAAAACTAGATAGTAAGATCTATCGCTGAAGACATAACACACTCTGGTTATAGGACACAGAGAAATCATCTGGGACTGACTTGAAAATGTCCTCCCTGTGACTAGCTTTCATAGTGCTGGGTCTTATGGAGGCCAATGAGGGAGAAAAGCCTGGCTAAAAGATATCCTATCTGGAAAAAAAAAAAGAAAAAGAATTTTAGAGATTTTTACAAATACATAAAAGTTAAAGAAAATTCTCAGGCCAGAAAGATGGTTCAGTGGGCAAAGGTGTGGATTGCCAAGGCTGACAACCTAAGTTCAATTTCCGGTAGGAGAAAACTGACTCCCAGAAGTTGTCCTCTTACCGCTATACACATGCTCTGGCAGGCATATTCTCACACACATACAAACATACAAATATGTATACATAAACACAAAATAAATAAATGTAAAAAAAGGGTTGATCATGGTGGTCTTAAGTCTTTAATCCCAGCACTCAAGAGACAGAAACAGGTGGATTTCTGTGAGATCAAGGCCAGTCTAGTCTACATAGCAAGTACCAGGTCAGGTCAAGGTTATACAGTGAGATCCTGTCTCAAAAACAAAACAAAATAACAGAAACAAAAACATGTAAAATTTATCAACAAATACTACTAAATCAAATTTAACAACATAGAAGAAAGGTTATATATGATGAACAAATGAAATTTTACCCAGGATGCAAGGATGATTTGACATATGCAAACCAATAAATGCAATACATCACATCAATACAATGAAGGATAAAAATCAGCATCATCTCAATGCATGCAGAAAGAGCATTTGCTTGAAGTTCAACATTCTTCTACAAAAAAACAGCTTTCAACAAATCAGGTAAATAAGGGTCTTTGGCTTGGTGGTTAAAGCACTTACTGCTCTTATAGAAGACCCAGGTTCAGTTCCCAGAACCTACACTGTAGCTCACAATCACTCACCTGTAACTCCAGTTCCAGAGCATCCAAAGTCCTTTTCTGTGCACCCATGTGATCACTTACATACACTCAGGCACACACATGTATGCATAAAATAAATAGCCAGGTGTGGTGGTAAACATCTGTAATCCCAGCACTCAGGAAGCAGATATCTGTGAGATCAAGGCCAGCCTGGTCTACATAGTGAGTTCCAAGCCAGCTGGAATTGCAATGAGAACTTGCCTCAAAAAACCAAAGAGAAAAGCAAGCAAGCAAGCACACTTAAAAAAAAAAAAAATGGGCATGTGGGCTGGACATGGTGGTGCGTACCTTTAATCCCAGCACTCAGAAGGCAGAAGCAGGCAGATGTCTCTGAGTTTGAGGCCAACTTGGTTAACACAATGAGTTCCAAGCCAGCCAGTGCTGAATAGTGAGACCCTGTCTCAAAATAATAATATTTAAAAATCACATAGGGGCTGGAGAGATAGCTCTGTGATTAAGAGCACTGGATGCTCTTGCAGAGGACCCAGGTTTGGTTCCCAACACCCACACAGCAGCTAACAACTGTTAGTAACTCCAGTTCTAGGAGACCTGACACTCTCTTCTGATTTCTGAGGGCACTGCACAACACAGGTGCATTTATATACATGCAGACAAAACATTTACACACATAAAATAAAAATAATTGTTTAAACAATTAGGTATTCAAGGAATACACCTCAACACAATAAAGACTATACATGACAAACACACAGTCTACATCATACTGAATGGAAAAAAGCTGCAATTGCTTCCTCTAAGACCAAGAACAAGATAAAGGTGCTCAATTACCTTGTTCTGATCATTACATATTATATACATGATTGATATACTCCATAAATATGCAAAATTACTGTGTCAATTAGAAATATCTATTTCAGCCATCATGTGGTAGCATGTACCTGTAATCCTAGCACTTGAGAAGCTGAGGTTAGAACTGCTTCAAATTCAAGGCCAACCCAGGGCTATATTGCAAGTTTGAGGCCAGCCTAGCTTTTGTATAGCAAGACCCTGTCTCAGAAATCTGTCTCTGTCTCTGTCTTTGCTCTCTCTCTCTCTCTCTCTCTCTCTCTCTCTCTCTCTCTCACACACACACACACACACACACACACACACACACACATATGTGTTTTTTTTTTTTTTTTTTTTGTTTTAGAGAGTGTCTCTCTCTCTCTTTACACTCCTATATCGCATA
>NW_008333404.1:733437-788082 GCF_000622305.1 Nannospalax galili
ACACACATGTGTATTTTCTTGTTTTTTGTTTGCTTTTGAGACAGGGTCTCACTCTCATTCCAGGCTGATCTGGAACTTATATAGACCAGGCTAGCCTCTACCTCATGGTTATCCTCCCAGTTCTGCCCTACCCCTCCAGTGCTGTAATGACATGCCCATGCTATACACGCACATATTTTTCTAATTATACATGCAGAAAATACTGGAATAAAATATAATTTCTTGTTTAAAAGACTTGACTTTCATATCACACATACAGAAAAATTAACTCAAACTGGTTCACAGACCTAAACAAGAGTACAAACATAAGTGGTATAACAAACACTGGGATGCTAAGGCAGTGAAAATGAAATACAGGTTCATAGTATATTACAAGTAAGTCTTGAGAAATGTTAAATGAAGGAAGTTACACGAAAATCGCATGAGTCCATTTATATGAAATGTTCCGTATAGGACAATTTATAAGACAGAAAGTAGATTAGTCATTTCCTAGGCAGGAGAAGGGTGATGGCTATAGGGTGTGGCGTATGAAGGTAAGGAAAATCTTCTAAAATTGATTGTTGTGATGGATATACAATTCTGTAAACACACTAAACACCAAAAAACTACAATTTATAGAAGTGGGGTTTTTTGGTCTTTTTGAGATAGGGTCTCCCTGTAGTGGGGCTGGTCTGGAACTCACTACGTAGACCAGGCTGGCCTTGAACTACAGAGATCCTGCCTCTGCTTCCCAAGTGCTGGGATTAAAGGCATGCGCCACCATGCCCTGCAGGAATGATTTTATAGTATGTGACTCATTATCTCAATAAAATTATTTTTTAATATAAAAACCACTTTTTGTAATGAACTCACAAAAATAAAACATTACGCAGCAGATTAACGTAGCCACTCAAACACTTGTCCAGCCCTCAATAAAATTATTACAAAAACAGTTATAACTAGCTGGGCGTGGTGACGCACGCCTTTAATCCCAGCACTCAGGAGGCAGAGGCAGGAGGATCTCTGTGAGTTCAAGGCCAGCCTGGTCTACACAGTGAGTTCCAGGACAGCTGGAGCTACAGGGAGACCCTGTCTCAAAAAGACCACAAAAAAAAAAAAAGTTATAACTATAAAACTTTTAGAAGAAAATATAGACGAATGCTGGGTGTAGTAGCACATGACTGCAATCTCAGCTCTCAGAAGGCTAAGGCAGAAGGATCATGAGTTCAAGGCCAGCCTAGGCAATATAGTGAAAAGAGCTGGAGGACGGAGGGTGTGGATTCTGGAGTTAAGCAGATTTATTAAAACATAAAGAGCACTATCACGAATGAAAATTTTGACAAAGTGGACTTTATAAAATTTCTAACTTCTGGTCTTTAAAATACCCCATTTTATTTTTAAAAAAATGAAGAGGCAAGCCACAGACCAGGAAAAAAAATATTTACAAAACATCTAATAGAGGATTTATTTCGGCATACATAACTTTTACAACAAAATACTAAGACAATCCAAAATTTTAAATGGACAGAAAAGTTAGAATCTTCACACCAATGAACACAGATGAATGGCGATTAAGTACAGGGAAACCAGCTCATAATCAATGAGTCATCAGGAAAGCACTAATCAAAAGTAAAGTAAGGTACCATTATCTCCATAAGAACAGCTAATAGTGGGGGCTAGAGAAATAGCTCAGCAGTTAAGAGTGCACATTGCTCATGCAGAGGACCCAAGTTCAGTTCCAAGCACCCATGTCAGGCAGTTCACATGCTCCAAGGGGATCCATTGTCTCTGACCTCCAAGGGCACCCACACATGTGCACATACCCACACACACATACATATAAAAAAAAGAACGACAGTAGTAAAGACTGAGGCCTGAGGATGTAACTCAGTGTTGAATGCTTAGCATACATAATACCCTGGGTTCAATCCCCAGCACAAATAAAATAAAACAACAAAAAAAGGATAAAGGAAAAGAATGAGACCAGCCTATAAGCACTTGGGAGCCTGAGGCAGCATAACTGTGAGAGCTAAATGTCACCCAAGGCTATATAGCAAGTCCTGCATGGGGGGAAAAAAAGTATTAAAATATCATATATTGAAGAGGTTCTAGAAAACTAGAACTCTCTACCGCAAATGAAAATGAAAATATGATACAGTCACCTTTCTAAAAAGTCTTTTATTACTTTTATTATTTATTTATTTGTTTTAATTTTTGGTCTTTTTGAGACAGGGTCTTCCCAGCTGGCCTGGAAGTCACTATGTAGACCAGGCTGGCCTCAAACTCACAGAGATCTGCCTGCCTCTGCCTCCCAAGTGCTGGGATTAAAGGTTTGTGCCACCACGCCTGGATACTTTTAAATTTTTATGTGTGAGTGTATTCCCTGCCTGTATGTAAGTGCACCCGTGTCATGCAATGCCCATGGAGGTCAAAAGAGGGTGTCAGATCCCCTGGAATTGGAGTTACAGATGGTTGTTAGCCGCCATGTGGGTGCTGGGAATCAAACCACAGTCCTCTGGAAGAGCAGCCAGTGCGCTTAACCACTGAGCCATCTCTCCGGTCCCTGTTTATTTGATGGAGGCAGGGTCTCCCTGTAGCCCAGCTAGCCTGGAACTCACTATGTAGAACAGGCTGGCCTCTACCTCACAGAGATTGGCTTGCCTCTACCTCCCAAGTGCTGGATTAATGGTATGGGCCACCATGTCCAGCTGATACAGCCACTTTTGAAAAGCAGTTTGGTCTTTTCTTTTGAAACAGGGCCTCCTGTAGCCCAGGCTAGCCTCAAACTTACTATGTAGAGGAAAATGACCTTGAACTTCTGATCTTCCTGCCTCTACCTACCTGAATTACAGGCTTTTCCCCACTATACTTGTTTATGTGGTGCTAGGAATTTAACCCAGTGGTTCATGATGTAGCACTTTATCAAGTGAGCTACATCTCTAGTCCATCAGCAGGGATTCTGTGTAAAAGAAAAAGGGAGGGAGGGAGGGAGGGAGGGAGGGAGAGACGGAATATGTCTGTGTGTGGTGTATGTGCAAATGTGTTTGTGGGAGTGGGTGTCTGTGTATATGAGTGAGCATAGGCTAGCGGGCATTAAATGTCCTCTATCTCTCTTTGCCTTATTCCTTGGAGGCAATGTCTCTTCCTGAACCTGGAGCTCTTGTTTTTTCAGCAAAGCTGGCAGCCAGTGAGCCCCCAATGATTCTGTCTCTATGGCCCTGAAGTTAAAAGTGAACAGGAGACCACCATGTCTAGCTTGTTACATGGATGCTGGGATCTGAACTCAGGTCCTCATGGTTATACAATAAGTACTCTTAGCCACTAAATCAAACCTTCAGCCCCAGCAGTTTCTTATAATGTTAATTTTATACCTACCATAAGAATCTATAAGTCTACTTTGAGGTATTTATGTAAGAAAAATGAAAATGCATGTGTGGGCTGAGGAGATGATTCGATAGGTAAGAAAAGTTGCTGTGAAAGCAAGAGGATCTGTGTTCAAATCCCAAACACCCCTGTAAAACCCCAGCATAGCTGCATGATCCTATAACCCCAGAACTAGAGGGCAGAGAAGGAGAACTGCTGGAGCTCTCTGGTCAGCCAGCTTAGCCTGAAATGGCAAGCTTCAGATTGAATGAGAGACCCTGTCTCAAAAAAAAAAAGCTGGGCGTGCTAAGTCACGCCTTTACTCTTAGCACTTGGGAGGCAGAGGCACACAGATCTCTGAGTTTGAGGCCAGCCTGGTCTACATAGCGAGTTCCAGGTCAGCTGGGGCTATAGAGAGACCCTGTCTGAAAAAGATGCCCCCCCCCCAAAAAAAGTACAGGGGCAGTGAAATGGCTCAGTGGGTAAGCCTGCTTGCTAGTAAGCCTGATGACCTGAATTCCATACCTGGAACCCATATGGAAGAAGAGAACCAACTTCCACAAATTGTTGTTTGACCTCAATATGCATGCACTGGCACAAACACCCACAGATATACTAAATAAATATAAGAAGGTTGTTAATGATGATAATAACAATAATAAAGTTGGAGAGCGATCGAGGAAAGATATTTGACAATGACCTCAGCCTCCACATGCTCATAAAGTGCATATGCACCCACACCTACATCACACACACACACACACACACACACACACACACACACACACACCACAGAGAGCACTGTAGTAGTTCATCTTCATTGCTAACCTGATTGGATATAAAATCGCCTAGGTTTCCTGAATGTGGACAGCACCATCCCATAGGCTGGGCCCTGATCTAAATGAAATGGACTAAAAAAAAAAAGAGAAAGTGAGCTGAGCACTAGCGATCATCCCTGTTTCCTGCCTGTGTGCAATGTGACCAGTTGCCTAATGCTTCTAACCACTACAGCTAGAGCTGCTCCCGCTGCCATACTTTACCCAATATAACTGTGTTCTCAATGAGCCAAAAATAAACTTTTCCTTCCTTAACTTGCTCTGTCAGGTACTCTGTTGCAGCAACAAGAAAAGTACCAATTAAGTGCATATTGCATATTTCCATTTGTTTGACTTTTTTTTTTTTTTGGTCTTTTTGAGACAGGGTCTCCCTGTAGCCCCAGCTGTCCTGGAACTCACTATGTAGACCAGGCTGGCCTTGAACTCACAAAGATCCACCTGCCTCTGCCTCCTGAGTGTTGGGATTAAAGGCGCGCACCACCATGCCCAGCTATGTTTGACATTTTAAAAAAAGCAAAATATAGTAACAGAAAGCACAGCAGTGGTTAACAAGGATAATAAATGCAAGTGGAAAGTAGGGAATTTGGGGGTGATGAAAATATTCTGACTTTATTGTGATGGTAGGTAAAAAACTATGAATATGGGGCTGGAGAGATGGCTCAGCGGTTAAGAGCACTGACTGCTCTTGCAGAGGACCTGGGTTCAATTCCCAGCACCCACATGACAGCTACAAACTGTCCTTAACTCCAGTTCCAGGGGAATCCAAAGCCCTCTTCTGACCTCCACAGCATTGCACGACACGGGTGCAGTCACATACACGCAGGCAATACACTCATACACATAAAATAAAACAATTTAAAAAATTTTAAAAACTAAGAATATTTATTAAAACTGGACATGTGGCTTCACAAGAATGTCAGCATAGGCAAATTTTGCTCAATAAAGTTGACTTTTTACAAAAGAACAATGAATAGTTTCATTCCTTTTCTCAAGTCAACAGTTTTTCAAAGTCTTAGGTAATTTCCAAAGGTTCCACAACCAACCTCCCTTCTAAACACTGTGTATAATACTAAGAGGACAGAGACCATGCTGACATAAAACCTATGTGCAATTATCTCTAGCTAACTTCCTTGTTTTGTTCATCTCCCAATTGGGGGTGGGGGGGGGGGACACAAGGGACAAATCCTACTTTCAGAGGTTACAACTTTAACCACCAGATCAGCTTTTTACTTTACTAAGGATTGAATCCAGAACTGTGCATATACTAGGTAAGTACTCTCCCACTGAGCTAAGTCCCCAGCCCTACAGATGAGCTCCAAACACCCACAGACTATTTGCCAATATCAAACAGAATCCATGTATTGCTACAAATAACGAACACTTCCTATCATATCCACATTTCCAAAACAATCGAAGGCAAATAAAGCATAGCACAACCAGGAGAAAGAGAAACAGACTGAGGTAGCAGTAGCAACTGTTTTGAAGAACAAACAGGAGCAGGAAATGAACTGGCACATATTATCCAAAATTTAAGATGAGTAACAAAATGTGTAAAACAGCTCATGGGAATTGAAGTCACAGTATAATTAGGACCTTTGGGGAAAAAAAGTGTTAACCATGAACAGAGACATCTCCAAAAAAGGAAAAAGAGTAAGATGTGGAGAGTGTGGGGAAGCCCAGGTTCAAGTATTCTGGAAGACATCACCTTTTAAGTTAATTATGCTCTACAGCTTCAGAGCCAACAGTAAACAAGACTACAATCAGCAAAGAGATATTGTCACTGATAAAAGAACAAGCAAAAGAAACTCATATATGTTTAGGACAGACCAGAATACAAACCTGAAACTCAGGAAATAAATGAACGTGTACTTAAGTAGAAGTAGGACTCTTCATTACTGTAGTTGAGTCAGTGTCTCTTCTCTCTGAATGAACCCAGCTTCCTGGTAGACAAACTGACCTAGGTTGCAGTCTTTTATTCTACTGCTTAAAATATATTCATAATAAAGCTGGGAAATAAAAGCTAGCTGGATGTTTGAGGATCAAGTTGGGCTGACACTCACCACAAACTTCTCACCATTCTGCTCCACATGTTTGTATGTGGGGACCGATATGGGCACTGCTTGCTTTTCTGTGTAATCATAAAATGATTGTCCCAAGGAGTCGTCACTGGGATCTAGGTTATCCGCCTCATGAGGAGGTACAGACAACACTGTCAAGATCAATTCCTTCTCGCCTGCTCGGATCAGGTCCACCACCTGCTTGTGTGTCGCCCCCTCAACATTCACGCCGTTCCTAAGGGGGAAAAAAAAAACAATCCCATAAACCAGAAGGGTCCAAACTTCATATCTCCACCCTCCTGTCCCCACTCCAGTCTCACAGTGTAAACCACAAAATCAAAAGATTCATCTGGCTCCAAAAAAGCTGTTTGTCTTTACAGAATCTAAAGTGAAAAGCTGCTTGTGAACCTATGGCAGGGGGAGAAAATGGAAACAGGCGAGAGGCCCCACGCCTCCTCTGTTCTAGAATCCCATGCACTGCTCAGGACAGCAGTTGGAAATATGAAGCTGGGAGGAAACAAAGCCTTTTCAGCTAAACAGTCCAGTTTCCTCACTCTAACTAGCCATACATGCAATATAATCAAAGTGACTTTGACAATTCTCCCATTTTTACTGTAGTCTGTTCATTTATACCTCATAGGAATTTTCTTCTAAGATTTATTTTTATTATTTTTAATTTTATGTATATGTGTGTGCCTGAGTGTGGGTACGTGCTTGTCAATGCAGGTACCTGGAAGCCAGAGGCATCAGGCCTGGAGCTGTAGTTACAGGCAGACATGGGTGCTGAGAACCAAACTGAACTCAGGTTCTCTACAAGAGCAATATGTGCTCTTAACTGCTGAGCCA
This sequence comes from Nannospalax galili, assembly GCF_000622305.1. Classification (NCBI taxonomy): domain Eukaryota; kingdom Metazoa; phylum Chordata; class Mammalia; order Rodentia; family Spalacidae; genus Nannospalax; species Nannospalax galili. The sequence goes on from NW_008333404.1 coordinate 740,519, forward strand.
TCTCTCCAGCCCCAGGAACTTCCTTAAAAGAAACTTCACAAAATACATTCCCTTGATGTGTAGAAACTCAAAAAAAGTATGATTCAAGTTATCTCCTTTACAGTATATCCAGTTTCTTCCCTTATCTTCAAATTAGTTAACCTTCCATTATACCAAGTTTTATTAGCTTGATAAAGTGTTATTAATCTGCATATAGACTGGTTCCCTCTATCCCTTAGCTTCTAAAAGGGCAAGAGTACCTAGATAAAAGTCCATTATCTAACCCAACCTCCTTGTTCTCCTAATCACTCTGATTAATCTCTCAAGATTCTATCTATACCTTCTGTTCTGTGTAATCTGTTCAGACTAAGCAATACGCACCTACAGTTACGCAATAAATCAATCTATCATTCGCCTTCCTGTTCCCTGTGCATCAAAGGCTGAAATAAGAAAAAGCACAAGATTTGGAAAAACAGCAATTTTATCACGAAAGACGCTGAGTCTTAAAAACTCACTCAGCAAACTCAACTACCTTCCTAGAATGCTGACCTAGCAAGCCGTTTCAGCAAAACCCACTGGGTTCCCTACCAGGGCTCTCCAGAGACAGGAAATACACATCTGGCTTCTACTCAATTTGATATTTAAAGCTTATCTACCCTTTAAATTCTTTTTTCAATTCTGTTCCAACCCATTAGGGTTTTTTTTCATTCCTGAAAATGAGGCTAAGTTTAGTAACAAGCCTTCTATATACACTTTGGTCACTGGAATTGTCTCTGTCAGGGATTTGGTATCTGAACCATCCATTCATTTAAAAACAGAGCACATGGAGGATACTTAGCCTCTCCCTTATTTTGAGTTTGACAAGCTACCCAGTAAATTCAATACTCTTAAAGCTGGATATAGTGGTGCACATGTGTAAGCTTAACACTCAGGAGGCTAAGGTAGGTAACTGCCTCAAATTCGAGGCCAGCCGGGGTTATATGACAAAAACTTGTCTCAAAAAATATTAGTGATCCTCATTTCTCAATCTATAATCTATAAGTCTAATCATAAGCTAACTTAAAAAAGTAGAAAATTTAGCCAAAAGAGTCAGTTTTATAAAAGAAAATTAGCCCCTTTACTGATACAAATTCCAACTTTGATGGTCTGAAGAGAAACCAGGGTATGGAAATACCAACTTAATTTTTTAAAATTATGTTGGGGGGGAGGTCAAGTTCTGTCAGTCCTTTTACCATTTGGATTCTCAGGTCATCAGGCTTAATGGCAAGGGCCTCTGGAAATTGCAACTTTTTATTAAGACCAAATCACAATATATATTAAAATACAAATAAACAAGCTATATTTGATGTGGGAATATAGCTCAATGGTAGAGTGCATGCCCAGTATACCTGAGGCCCTGGGTTCAATTTTAGTAACAAACATGCACCCACACACACACACACACACACAAAATCAAATCCAATCATAAAGTAGATAGAAAAAACGAAAAGAAAACGGACTATGAAGCAAGATCTACATGAGTTCAAATCCCAACCCTGCCTACTGGTATCAAAACTGGTCTTGATGTGCTACTATATGTATAAAATGGGGACAATAAGAAGTCCCTAACAGAGTTTTTGTGCAGATTAATGTAATAAAACAGGTAACCTGCCTTGAACAATGCCTGAACACTTGCAAGAAGAGACAGAAATAGGAAGCCAGGTTTGAGTCCCACATCTGTAATCACAGTGCTGAGACATTAGAGGCAAGAGAATCACTGCCTCCCAGGTCAACATGAGTTATGATACCTTGTCTTTAAAAAGTCAAAGCAAGCCAGGTGTGGAGGCACACATCTTTGATCCCAGCATTCTAGCACTCAGGAGGCAGGAGGATGTCTATGAGATCCAGGCTAGCCTGGTCTACACAGTGAGTTCCAGGCCAGCTGGGGATTACAGGAAGATCCTTAAAAAAAAAACAACAAAAAGAGATACAAATAAGGAAAGAAAACTACAGCTCAGTGGTAGAGTGCCTAGTATAACGTGCAAGGCCCTGCACTCAATTCTGAGTCGGAGAGGCCGGCATGATATTAAGTACGAAGATACTGGGAATAAGGAAGGAACTGAGGCCTAAAGCCCAGGGTTAGCAAGACACTCCATCTAATTCCTTGACCTTAGTACTTCTAAGAAAAATAAATTGAAATGGTTGGAAATTAGCACAGAATTCATCTATCCCTAAGAACCTTAGCTTATTCACAAATATCTATTTCAATTTTTTAACAAAATAAGGGAAATAGACATCTTAGAGAACGAACAATATAATATTCCAGATACTAATAAGACTTTTTTGTTAATATGATCAATTTTGTTTTGTGAGATGCACATTTGGGAATTGATCCTCAGTTTTTTTTCGCTTTCTGCACAGCGTGGTAGCGCACGCCTTTAGTCCCCACACTTGGAAGGCAGAGACAGGAGGATCTCTGTGAGTTTGAGGCCAGCCTGGTTTACACAGTGAGTTCCAGGACAGCTGGGGCTACAGGGAGATACTGTCTCAAAAAGACCAAAAAAAATTTTTTGGCCTTAAACGATTTTCTTTGGAGCAGAGTAAACATAGATTATGAAAAAAAAAAAAAGGAAAGAACACCTTAGAGTGGGAGGGGCTCCAAGGAAGGAATGCCCAAATTTTTTTCCAAATTTTTATAACAGGGTCTGACTACACTGCCCTGCCTTGTCTTGAACTCTTGATTGTGCTGTGTGATCCTGCTGTGCCAGCTCCTAGTTGTTGGTATTACAGGTCCCTCATCCAGCTTCCGAGAGTACTTAGTGATCCTATGAAGTCTGCATAAAAAATTGCATTTGTGGGCGTATTTTTTTTCCTGGAGAGGTTCCATAGCTTTCACTGGTTTCAAAAAGGCATGTACGATTTCCAAAAAGATTAAAAACTACTGATTTCAAAACATAACTCCACCCAACATTTGGTTTCAATGGAGAGGCTTTTAGCAGGCAATATACTCATACATATAAAATAATAAAAAAACTAAAACTAAATAAATGAAAATACAGAGGTTGGGGGTTTGGCTTAGTGGTAGAATACTTACCCAGCATACAGGCTCTAGGCTCAATCCCAAGCACCCAATAAAGAAAAAATAAAAAATAAAAAAGCAGGAAAAAACTTCCAGTGCCACATGTCATATCCTGAACACATTTGTTAATATTTATCTGCTTCAACTACAGAAGGAACACTACACATTCCACAACTTAATACAAAGAAAGATAGTCCCTTCATTCTTTACAGACTGAAATGAGGTCAGTGAAAACCCCAGGATATCTATTTGAAACAGGGCCCTCACTCAAGAATTGAGAGTACTTCCCAGTCATAAAAGTGTCAGTCATAAAAATGTTGATAAGATATACTGTTTTCCACAAGAATGTTACTAAACCAGGCTCAAATGAAGTATGGCCCCCAAATCTGTACAATCCTGAGACATAAGTAAATGCAAAATGTAACTGCTGTTATAAGGGAGAAACTTCACTGGTGTAGACTTCTTCATTCAAAGAATGTGTTTTGGAGTGAGACATACTTGGGGTCTGATACCAATTACACCATTTCAAAGATAAGACCTTAGGTAACTTAATCTCAATCTTAAACCTCAATTTGCTAATCCACATAAAATCCAGCCAATAATATCTATAGCTAATGGAATTGTTACGAACACTAAATGAGCTACGGCTCTAGAACACTGTAACCACTTAATAAAGCTATTTGTGTCATGATATCCATTTCAGCAAGCAGGCTCGGTAGAATTTTTTTTCCATGATGATAGAACCTCGTCTTCCACCAATATTCCTTGCCTTCATCTGTCTTTGTAACATAATCTGTTGGGAATTCATCTGAAAATGACTGATCACAGGATAGGCACCAGAGAACCAACCATACAAGTCCCACAAACCACACAAAAGGATCTATAGCTGGGTAAGACATACCAATCCATGCTTCTTTCACAAAGAAAGTCAGGAGTTTAAATGACCTATTAATATAATCCAACAGATACATGTTTAAGCAAATAAAAACAAGATGGTAAGTACAGGAGCTAGAGCACCCACATGCACGCACGTGCACACACACACACACACACACACACACTCAACATTTTGGTATTTGAAATTTTTCATTAAAAATTTTTTATAATAAAATACATAAATAAGAGCAGAATTTTGTTTCCTGGGGCATCTAAGTGATACTTAAACTACCTGATGTTTTCAGTACTGTAAAGATGCACTTAAAATAATTTTAATTAAATTCATATTTTTATGTTAAAACCAACATGTGGCTTCAATGGAGAGGATTTTAGCTAGTTAATGGAAGTGGCTCCAAACAAGACTTCCATTCAACTGAAGTTAGCCAGCTAGGGAAGTTACAAAGCTAATATAAAACTTCCAGAAGCAAGAGAAAAGGTTTAAAAAGTTAGGATTTATACTGTTTGGGAAGGAAGCTGAACATAACAGAACAAGGGTTTGGACAGAAATATGACAAAGCAAACTACTACATATACCAAAGCAAAGAGCCATTTGTATACAGTAAGCACAATACTATTTTGATCCTTTGTGACATGAAAGAGAGTGATTAAATGCAACTAGTCCCTTAGAAGCAGCCCTTTTAAAAGTTACAATAAATTTCTGTAATTGCAACTAATAAGATATGCTTTTAAATTTTGTACATTAAAACACAATGGTGATATACCCATAGGAATAGCTAAAACTTTTAAAAGTGACAATGGCACTAGGGAGAATGGCTCGGTGAATAAGAGCACTTGCTATGCAAGCATAAAGATCTGAGTTCAAATCCCCAGAACTCGCATTAAAAACCCAGGCAGGCAGAGCTGCACATGCCTGTAACCCCAGCCTTGAGGAAGAGAGAGAGGCAGATTCCAAGAGCCTCTGGCCAAGCAGCCTAGCTGAAATGGCTAGCTTCTGGTTCTGTGAGATACTGTTTCAAAAGAATAACACAGACAGCAATAGAGTAAGAGGTCCACATCCTTCCATGAACTCTGCATGAACATGCACAGGCTCACACATTCACTCCTAGATGTTTATCCAAGAGAAATGAAAATACATCCAAATAAACAACTATAGGTAAACTACTCACTGCTGCTTTATTCACAATATTCCAAAACTGAAAACAGCCCAAATTTCTAACAAATAGTTAAAGGTAAATTGTGTGTATGTGTGTCAATAACCTCTTGCCTATTTTAAATAAGTTTCAGGGGCTAGTGAGATGGCTTAGTGAGTGTTTAAGGCACTGTCCTCCAAGCTGGATAACCTGAGTTTGATTTCCAAAACACACATGGTAGAAGAAGAGAATGGACTCTCTAAAATAGTCCTCTGTCCTTCACATGCACATTGCAGCATGCATACAAACACACAAACACACACACACACACACACACACACACACACACACACACACTCACACTCACACACAATATATGTACCAGCAACAAATTATTATAATCCCAAGACAGTAGCAGCATCTCTCAAGTTTATCAAAGTCATAATTTGACATGAGTCAAGCTCACCAAATACTGTATTAATATCATATGTCATTAAATATACGATTCAGATTTCGTTTCTTAGATAGCCTGGATTCTACTTGTTAGATTTTTTTTTAAGTACTCAAAAATATAAAATCCAAGTACTTGAAAACAAACTTGTTCAGTCAGGAGGAAAATATGAGGCTTTAGATGGCAAAGGTAAGGCGAAGGATGCAGCTCAGTGATTGACTACTCATCTAGCATGCATGAAGTCCTGGACTCACATATCTATTCATTTCTTTATTTTTATGTGTACAAGTGTTTTGTGTGCACGTAAGTGCATCATGTGTGTACAGTGCCTGTGGACATCAGAAGAGGGTGTGGATTCCCTGGAAGAAGAGTTAAGGGTAGCTGTTAGCAACCATCACTAACTGAACCTGGGTCCACTGTAAGAGCAGCTGGTACTCTTAACTGCTGAGTCATCTCTCCAGCTCCCCCCACCCCTACCTTTAAAAAAATCTTTTAGTGGGTTTTGTGCTTTGTTTTGACAGGGTCTCATCTCACTATGTAGCCCTAGCTGACTTCCAACTCAAAGGAAGAAGGTGGTTCTTTATTTTATTTTTTGTCTTTTTGAGACAGGGTCTCCTTATAGCCAGCCCCAGCTGTCCTGGAACTCACTATGCAAACCAGGCTGGCCTCGAACTCACAGAGATTTGCCTGGCTCTGCCTTTCGAGTGCTGGGATCAAAGGTGTGTGCCACCACCTGACAAGACAAAAGTTTTAAAACAAACGCCCTAATTTTCCATATTATATTTCTTGAAAATTGGGTGGAAAACTATCGAGTTGGAGATAATAGACTCCTGCCACTCCAGAAGAGAGATATCTTTGAGTTTTGCAGCTATTCGGAATAGCTATACTAGAAACTAGACTGTAAATACTGTAAATGCAAGGAACTACTCTACTGAAAATATGGATCTAGCCTTTCTAATTTTTTTGACCTTGAATTCTTTTTTAAAATTAATTTAATGTGTAGGAGTGTTATGTCTGCATGTTCGTAAGTGCATCTATGTCATGCAGTGCCCATGGAGGACAGAAGAGGACATCAGATTCCCTCGGAACTGGGATTAGAGATGGTTGTTACCTGCCATGTAGGTGCTGGGATTCAAACCCAAGTCTTCTGTAAGAACAGCCTGTGCTCTTAACAGCTGAACCATCTCTCCAGCCCATTGACCTTGAATTTTTCAGGCAGAGGTTCAGATATGCATAAGCAAAAAACTTAGACAAAAGAGGTAGAGTTTGAACAGGTCTAAATAAAATTACTTCTAATAGAATACTTAGGTCAAAAAAGTTTTGGAATGCTTCAGAAGTACTAAAATTTTTCATCTTATATCATTTTAAAAATATTTTATTATTTTTATTTTATGTGTATGTGTATTGCCTGCATGTGTGTAAGTGTACCCGTGTTGTGCAGTGCCCTCAGAGGTCAGAAGAAGGTGTCAGATCCCTAGGAACTGGAGCTACAGATGGTTGTTAACCACCATGTGGGTTCTGAGAATCGAACCCAGGCCCTCTGCAGGAGCAGCCAGTGCTCCTAACCGCTGAGCCACTCTCCGGCCCTCATCTTGTACCTTAGAACAACAGAGCAAGAGAGGCACAACTAGATGACCAAAGGCTTCTTAAATATTTAGGGTTTTTTCTAATAAGCAGCAAAATCTGGTCAACAGTTTTTTACAGCATAAAATTATCTCAATTACTATTTTTGTCTTGTTCTGTTCTGAGACAGGGTCTCACAATGTAGTCCAGGCTGGCCTTGAACTTGTGGCAATCCTCCTCCCTCAGTCTCCCAAGTACCAGGATTACAGGCATGAGCTCTTTGCCAGCCTTGACTCAATTACTTTTTTTTTTTTTTTTTTTTTTGGTCTTTTTGAGACGGGTCTCCCTGTAGCCCCAGCTGTCCTGGATTCACCATGGAGACCAGGCTGGCCTTGAACTCACAGAGATCCGCCTGCCTCTGCCTCCCGAGTGCTGGGATTAAAGGTGCACCACCACACCCAGCTGTCTCAATTACTTTTGATGTCAACATCTGTCATCTAGAACATGAGATGATGCCTTTATGAACAGGTAAAATACTTGAAAAGTGAGATTTCCCTACAGTCATAAAAATTTGTATTCTTGCCAGGCGTGGTGGCACACGCCTGTAGTCCCAGCACTTGGGAGGCAGATCTCTGTGAGTTCCAGGCCAGCCTGGTTTACAAAGTGAGTTCCAGACCAGCTACAGGAAGACCCCGTCTCAAAAAGACAGAAAAAAAAAAACAAAAAACCTACACAGCTATCCAATACAGGCTGAACCCTAATATATGCAAATATTTTTTGAAAGTCAGGTTAAAAGAATACAAAAAACTATGACAAAATAATCTAATTTTATCTCAAAGTATTTTAAACAAACAGGGTGGAGAAAAAGGTATTGCCCTCTGACCAAAATCAAAAGGAAGTACACATAAGTGCTGTACTCTAGCCAATAAAGATCTTTCCCCCAAGCAGTGAAAGCTAACAATTCTGATACTGCCAGGTGTGTGCTGGAATTAAGTAACTAAGAAAACAGATGGCAAAAACTAAAAGACCAGTGTATAGCAGACGAGGGAAGACAAGTTTCTCATTGTTGGAAGAGGCATCAGAATTGTCTGTTCAAGACCAGACTGAGCTACACAGAGATCCTGCCTCAAAAAAATAAATAAAATAAACAGCACCTTGGTGCTAGAGAGATGGGTCCGCAGTTAAGAGCACTGGCTGCTCTTCCAGAGAACCCAGGTTCAGTTCCCAGCACCCACATAGAGGCTAATAAACCATCTGTAACTCCAGTTCCTAGGGATCTGACACCCTCTTCTGGCTTCTTCAGGCACTGCACTATGGATGCACTTCATACATGCAGGCAAAACATTCGATACACATAAAACTTCCCCCCAGTTTTAAAAAATACTTCGATTCATGTTATAACTAAAAATAAACACAACACAATAACCAAGAAATAAATACAAATACAAAAGACTTCATTTTATTCTAATTAGGAGTCATCTTTGGTAAAGGAGGGAAAAAAACCACGTTTATTTATATATACACAGATCAAGTTGAACACACTCCTCACCTTTCATGAAATCCTTTGGTGCCTTGTGGGTTTACAGACATTATGGGACACTCAGCTTGTTATGTGGGTACTGGGATCTGAACTCTGATTTTCAAACAAGTTTTCTTAACCATGGAGCCATCTCTCTAGCCCTTAACACTTTCAGTAAAGTGGCAGGTTACAAAATTAATCTACAAAAGTCTGTAACCTTTCTATATACCACTAAGAAGCAATCAGAGTACATGGAAACACTCCCTTTCACAATAGCCTGAAAAAAAAATATCTTGGAATAAACCTGATCAAAGACATTAAAGAGCTCTACAATGAAAATTCTAATCTTTAGAGACTGAGGAAGACACCAGAAGATGGAAGGCTCTCTCACGCTCATGGATTAGAAGAATTAATATTGTGAAAATGACCATCCTACCAAAGCCTTTTATAGATTCAATACAATGCCAATCAAAATCCCCATGACATTCTCCACAGAATTGGGAAAAAAAAATCCTAAGATTCATATGGACGCACAAAAGACCTCAGATAGTCAAAGCAACCCTGAGCACTAAGAGCAATGCTGGAGGAATTACTATAACAGATTTTAAACTATATTACAGAGCTATTGTCATAAAAACAACATGGTACTGGCACAAAAATAGACCCGTAGATCAATGGAACAAAATTGAAGACCCAAATATGAGTACATGCAATTTCAGCTACCTGATATTTGACAAAGGGGCCAATAATTCACTGGAGGAAAGACAGCACTTTCAGCAAATGGTGCTGGCAAAACTGGATCTCTACCTGTAGAAGAATGAAACTAAACCCTTATCGACATTTTTAAAGCACTTCCATGCAGAAATTTAACAACGGAGGTTTTGGGGTCAGTAAAGTCTGGCCCTGCCTGGCAAGATTGAGAAACTATGTGTCAATCAGCATCTTGATGCTCCCAAAAAGGACAAAAGAAAATAAGCTGCTTACCAGCACTGAGACTTTTACCTTTGGCTGCTTGTTCTTTTCACAAAGAATGGTGCCTGAGGCGGAAAAGTCCACACAAGCTTATCTGTTCTTCAGCCTTAGTACCTCTAGCCAGAAGAAACAAGGCTTTATTGCTTAGCAAAGAATGAAGGGTTCCTCAAATCTTCTAACTACAAATACAATCTATTCAAGCAGACGTATTATCATATTTGTCATTCAGAGTAATAAGTATAATTAAAGCTAAGGCTTTAAGATATTTTCAGAATAAATGTACAAATATACAAAGCTATTCAGAAGTGTTTACTTGACAATTACCTGTAAAGCCAACAAAACCACTTGTTATCAAGAATAAAACCAAACTCATTCATTCCCCTCCCAGTAGAATATACAATTCCAATCTTTGAATTTTAAGTTTCCTATATTAAAATTATTAAGATTACAAATCTTGTTCCAAATTGTCAGGGCACACCCATTTTATACCTGTTGTCAAGCATAATTAACCTTCTGTGAGGTGTTGCATGCCTTTAATCCCAGCACTTGGGAGACAGAGCCTGGCAGTTCTCTGTGAGATCAAGGCCAGCCTGGTCTCCATAGTGAATCCAGGTCAGTTGTGACTACAGGGAGACCCTGTCTCAAAAAGACCAAAAAAAAAAAAAAATTAACAAGGTTCCTTTTGATTTTCAAAACTATCCTTGGATGGGGGCTGGAAGGATGGCTCAGCAGTTAAGAGCACTATCTGCTCTTACAGAGGACGCAGTACACACATGGCAGCCAGCTCCAGGGGATCCAATGCTCCATGGGCATTGCACAACATACACGGTACACTTACATATATGCAGGCAAAACAATCATACACATAAAAATAAATTTTAAAAAAAATTTAATTTTCTAAAACTATCCTTGGGTTTAAGCTCTATGGCTCTTCTAGCTGTAGTGTATTTTGCCTCTGGACAACTACTGTTAAGATGCACTTGAGCTGAGAGGGGTGGCAGAGATTATAGCTCACCTATCCCCAGCTATTCAGGAGGCTGAGGTGAGATAATTACAAGTTTGGGGCCTACCTGAGTAAGTAAGGAGACCCTATCTCAAAATAAACAGGATGCACACAGTCCCTAGGCACTTGCATTTACTAGTTTAGATACTGACAGCAGAAAGTACTTATGGAGCCAATACTTGAGCAGGTGGGGCAAGAGGTGTGCCAACAAGGACAGGCCAGCCTGGGCTACAGAGTAAGACCCTGTCTCAAAAAATAAAAACATAACAATTAAAACATAAAAGGAAGGGAAGTTAGTACTCATGGAGACATAAGGATAATTGCTCTAGGCTTATTCACTAGGCAGGGTAGAATGAAACTTCAAGTCAACTAGGTTCAAGCAAAGACCTGGAGCTTAATTTTTTTCCAATTTTTTTTTTGTCTTTGAAATTTCCATCAGCATACAGTATCTGTAGTTCTATTCAGAAAGGGAAAAGGGCTGGAAAAGACAACCAACTACTACTCCACCTTGGGTCATGAATGTTGTGAATGGGAAAAGTGCTAAATGGACATGATGCTATCCCTAACCTAAAAAATTTCTTCCCATGTAAAACAAATGCAACTTTGTCCTAAATCATTTCCCAACACCAGCCTCAGGGTTTGATATGCTACACTTTGAATCACTGTCTACACATGGCAATTTAAGTACAAACACCAAATGTTTTTAATTTGGTAGACTGATTACAGTGAAAGTTAAAAAAAAAAAAACAAAAAACTACTTACTTTATTAACAATGTGATTACAAGTCAGGGATATTACCACAGAAAGAATAAACTTTTTAATTCCTATTTCATTATGATTTCTGAATTGGTACATAATGTAATTAAATATATGATTCCTTATGTGATCTGGCATACATACTGAGAAAAAGAAGGTCATTTCTCAAAGGTAAGACCTTTCCCAAGTCAGAAATATTAAAAGATAACTGGACAGCCAGCTGCGGCTACAGGGAGACCTTGTCTCAAAAAGACCAGAAAAAAAAAAAAAAAAGCTAACTGGACAGGACAAATCTGCAATGACCTACCAGCACCCAACTCACAAGAAGCTGTGGTGTCACATTACCCTGGATCCAAAACACCATGGAGGAAGAACCAACTCTGCTGTTTTCAAGTAAAGACAGATGCAGGTTATATATTTTGGAAAAACAGATTCAGAAAGTTTTTAACCCTATCAGACTGAAAATGACAATACAATACTGGGTAAAAATTAACGCTGACAGTATGCACAGTAGAAAAACCTTATGGGTGACCAATTTTTTCAATGATTAGCCAGAAAAAGAAGCATGTTTCCAGACTTTCAGAGATGATCACATTTTCTACAATCTCCAAATACACATTAATCCATCTCCAAAAATTTTAAATATACTGTACAGCAAAAGCATAAGCAGATGCAGATATATAAACTAGTTCAGTCCTGGGGGTAAGTTCCTTGCTAATTCACTGAATAGCTCTGGAATGCTTCAGAAGTGGCTGGAGAGTTCCCCGTAAGCAGCTGACTCCCTACAGATGGCTCTGTATTTTTCCAAAGGGAAGTAAGCTAATTACTTGTATATCAAGCCCACAGAATACATACATTTGTCAGTCTAGTCATGATCTGAGGCCTGACACCAGAACCTACAAAGTTCAGATAAAGCTAGGGATGTAGCTCAGTAGAAGAGTGAGTGCTTAGCAGACACAGACCCTGGGTTCAACAGCGGCACCAAAAGAAAAAAGTTTCAGATAGCTCAAGCAAAAACATACGGTTTCTAAAAGTTGCTTTCTCCACTGAGCATGATGGCACAGGCCCATAATCACAGCACCTCAGCAACGGAGATAGGAGGGTATCGAGGACAGCCAGCCTAGGTTAAACAACCAGTTTGAGCCAGCTTGGAAAATATTTTTTAAAAAAGGGAGGGGCTGGAGAGATGGCTCAACACTTAAGAACACTGGTTGCTCTTGCAGAAGACCTGGGTTCGAAGCCCAACACCCACATGGCATCTGACAACTGTCCGTAACTCCAGTTCCAGGGGAATCCGACAGCCTCTTCTGTCCTCCGCAGGCACTGCACGACACAGTGCACTTTCCTACATGCAGGCAATACATGCATACACATAAAATAAAAACAATAAATACAAAATATTTTTTTAAAAAGGGACTAGTGATGCACACAGGAGGTGGAGGTAAGAAGAGTGAAGAGCTTCAGCTACAGTGAGAGGTCAGCCTAGGCTACCTGAGACTACTCAGAACAAGGCATTTTCATAACAGTGGAAGTTCACTGGCGATGTAAGGACAGCTAGACACAGCTCCTCACTCAGCAAAAACTTCATGGAGAGGTACATTTTCTTAACTGTCACGAGAACCTTACACAAAACTTAATTCTGAAGTACTCTTCATATTACTAACACAGCAAAAATTCACTTTTCATTTTGAAGATAGACCAGGTATAAATTTCAGTGTCATATTAAGTTCTCGTGTTTAAGTGGCCTCAACTCCGACATGCTATATGTCAACATAAAAAGACTTAAATATTTTATTTATTTATGTGTAAATGTGTGTATTTCTGTGTGTGTATATTATATTCTTAGCTCATAAGCAGAACAAAATGCAAACTTCTCAGCTCTGCATTCAAACTTCACCCTTCCTTTTCAGTTTCTATGACACTGGCTGCAAGCAACAACTTGTTGTCCTAAGGCCCCATGTTATCCTAAGAACTTTTTACCTCTTCCTCTCTTTGGTCATAGTTTCATCAGCCCATGAAACCCTTCCTCTTTTCCTACTACTGAAATTCTATTTTTCCTTCTACCACCATTTAAAAGCCTTGTGTAGGAGCCAGTGAGAAGGTTCAGTGGGCAAAACCACTTGCCTGGAAAGCCTAATAACCTAAATTCAATCCCCAGAGTCCACAGTAGGAGAAATGACTACTGAAGATTGCCCTCTGACCTTCACACACACTATGGCACATATTCACACACACAATAATAAATCATTTTAATTATATAAAAGCCTTCTGAGAACTATCCCCCCCCAACCAACCTTATGCATATTCACTCTCCTTTAAATTCTAATATACTGTTTTTGTGCTTTACACAAAGGAACTTGTTTCTTGTACCTCCCCCACTACAATGCAAGTGTCTTAAGGGCAGTGATCAGGGACATGGACTCACAAGCCTAGTGGTACTTCACACATAGTTTGGGATTAACTATAGAAGCAGACAGCATGAAGGAATAGTGGCCAACTTCAGACAAAAACTGTCTAAATCATCATTGTGTTTAGGGCTAGAGATAAACTCACTGATAGTAGAGCACTGGCTTTCTAGCATCCTCAGGATGAGTAAATTAATGCTTTCACACTATGGATCACAACCTAACACATTCAAACAAAACAAAATCCAAAATACTGAACAGTGAAAAAAACCAGAGTGGGGCTGGCAAGATGGCTCAGTGGGAAAATGTGCTTACCTCTAAAGTTTGACCTGAGTTCCATCCCCAGAGCCCACATACAGGCGGAAAGAGAATGAACACCACAAGGTTGACCTCCACACAGGCACATACATACATGCAATAATAAATAAAATTTAAATTTTTAAAAAAGATATTTCTAGGGGCTGTAGAGATGGCACATTGGTTAAGAGCACCTGTTTTTTTACGGAGTACCCAGGTTCCGTTTCCAGCACCCACATGACAGCTACCAACCATCTGTAACTCCAGTTCCAGAAGATGCCATACCCTCTCTGACCTCAATGGGCAGCAGCACACATGTGGCACACATACATACATGTAAGCAAAACACCTATGTACAGAAAAAAAATTAGAAATATTTATAAAGCCAGGCATGGTGGCCCACACCTTTAATCCCACTCAGGAGGTAGAGGCAGGCAGACCTCTGTGAATTCAAGGCCAGCTGGTTTACATGGTCTATATAGTGAGTTCCAGGCCAGCTAGGGCTATAGGGAGACCCTGTCTCAAATAGACCCCCCACAGAAAAAGAAGACATCACTAAAAAAAGAGTAAAAAGCCTGATGACAACCCCCCCCCCCAAAAAAAGTAGAATGCATGGTGACAGCACAGTTTTGGTGAAACTTCAGGTGGTCTGATTGGTGCTTTCTTGCTTCACATGTATATTGGGTTATAATGTAAAAGGTATTTTCTCTTTTAGCCAAATTCTGAGTTTTTGTTCTGTTTTATTTTTGTTTGGGGTTTGGTTTTGTTTTTGAAATAGGGTCTCCCTAGCTAGCCTGGAATTCACTACAGACCAGGCTGGCCTCAAACTCAAAGCGACCTGCCTGCCTCTGCCTTCTGAATGCTGGGACTAAAGGGGTACACCATCACTCCAGCCTGGTTTTCTTTTTGTTTTATTTTTTGGTTTTTGTTTGAGACAGAATCTATGTAGCCTAGGCTACTCTCAAACTCAAAATCTGCCTGCCTCAGCCTCCTGAGTGCTAGGAGTACAGGCCCAGCTGTAAATTTTTTTTTTTTTTTTTTTTTTGAGACAGTATCTCACTATGTAACCCTGACTGGCCTTAACTTCCTATGTATACCAGTTGATCAGAATGAACCTAACTAGCTCGAACCTAAACTACCACAATAGTCTTTATTATTTTGTTTTTTTGTGTTTTTTTTTTTGTTGTTTTTTTTTTTGCCAGAGCTGAGGACTGAACCCAGAGCCTTGTGCTTGCTAAGCAAGCGCTCTACCACTGAGCTAAATCCCCAACTCTGACAGTTTTTCTTAGTAATGCCATCATCCAATAAATAATCTCACCACGGATCCTAGTCTCAAAGCACTTTGCTATGATCATAAATTATAAAGTCTTTGTTGATTAAGTCTCTTTGCTTATCTGTCAGATCATAAGACTTATTCCTTCTGAGATTTATCTTTAAAAATAATTATCCTTGGGGCTGGAGAGATGGCTCAGCAGTGGCTGTTCTTGCAGAAGACCCAGGTTCAAATCCCAGCACCCACATGGCAGCTAACAACTGTCCAGAACTCCAGTTCCAGGGGATCCGACAGCCTCTTCTGTCTTCCGCAGGCATTGCACGACACAGGTGCACTTACCTACATGCAGGCAATACACGCATACACATAAAAATAGTAAATAAAAATTTAAAAATTTTTTTAATTAAAAAAAATAATAATTATCCTTGAGAGCATGGTAACAAGCTCTCACCTGAAGCAAACTAGTCAGTGGTGGCTGAAAAGACAACTGCTCTTCATAACAATTTAAAAGAATCAGAAAAACCTTACTTTAATAGTCAAAGTTCTTTTCTTGGTCACAGCAATTCATAAAAGCATCTTCTGAGGGAAAAGTAATACTATTTTCAAGTTTAGTATCATTGGTTTACAACCTCAACTACAGGAGATTAAAAGTGTTTTTGAAGTAATAACTGTGACTGTTATGCTCTCCTCACTGGTCAGAGTAGACCAGCAATAGGGACAGAGAAGGCTTGCTGTGACCCCCAGCCTCCCATCCAAATTAACAACATGACATAAAGGTAATTTTTTTTTTTTTTGGTCTTTTTTGAGACAGGGTCTCCCTGTAGCCCCAGCTGGCCTAGAACTCGCTATGTAGACAAGGTTAACATGAATCCCACAGAGATCCACCTGCATCTGCTTCCCAAGTGCTGGGACTTAAGGCTTGCTCCACTGCACCCAGCATAAAAATAATTTTTAAAAAAATTTTATTTTAAAAAGAAAAAAAATTTTATGTGTATGAATGTATTGCCTACATGTATATAATACACCTGTGTCATGCAATGCCCATGAGGACAGAAGAGAGCATTGGACCACCTGGAACCAGAGTTACAGATGGCTGTTAGCCACCATGTGGGTGCTGGGATTTGAACCCATGTCTTCTATAAGAGCATCTAGTGCTCTTAACCGCTGAGCCATCTCTCCAGCCCAGATACATTTTTTTTAAAGTCACATTTCATAAAGAGAAACAAAGTTCAACTGCTCCCATGTTTACAGGAATGTAACTTAGCTGATGGCTGCTGAAGGAGGAGAGCCACTTTCTTTAGGAATGTGGCCACTGGTGGTTCCCCATGTCCCAATGGATGCCCAAAGTCCATGTATATATGGTTAGCACTAACTGGACTGAGTGGGTTAAAAACAAGTAATTGTAAAAGGAGGACATGAACTTAAGAGGGTGATGGAGGGATCCTGAGGGAAACTAGTTAAAAATTGATATAATCAAGATACACTGTATAAATGTATGAGATTTTCAAAGAACAAAAATTTTTTTTAAAAACAAAAGTTGACTATTAATGGTCAATAACTGTAACCAATCAAAGAAATGGGAAAGAATCTACACACGGGTTAATTCTGGTTGCCACTTAGTGCAACACTAAGTTTCTTCTCATAAAACAGGGATACGTTTATTCATATCCATTTAGCAAGTATTCACTAAAGAAACCTATGTTCCACCACACATTTAGGGTGGGGATTCAACAAACATTTATAGGGGCTGGCAAGATAGCTCAGTAGTTAAAAGCACTGGCTGTTCTTGTAGAGGACCTGGATCAGTTTTGCAGTACCCACACGAGGCTCACAATCATCCATAACTCCAGTTCCAGGTGATCTGACACCCTCTTCTGGCCTCTGCAGGGTACTGCACACGTGTTGCACTTACACGCAGGCAATACACTCATACACATAAAATAAAAATAATACATAAAATAAGCCGGGTATGGTAGCGCACACCTTTAATCCCAGCACTTGGGAGACAGAGCCTGGCAGTTCTCTGTGAGATCAAGGCCAGCCTGGTCTACATAGTGAGTTCCAGGTCAGGTGGGGCTACAGGGAGACCTTGTCTCAAAAAGACTAAAAAAAAAAAGAAAGAAAATATTTTAAAAATAAATTTTAAATAAAATTTAAAAAACATATTTAATGTAGTTCCTGCCCTTAAGGAACTTAAAACCCCCCTACCTGAGAGGGCTATGGTGAAGTTCAAATAAATACATAAGCACTGCAAAGTCTAACACATACAGACACAGCAAGATGATACAATATTAGTATTATTTGTTCTGCCTCTGCATTATACACCTTTACTGCAAGAGCATAGCAAGATCCAATTAAGTATACATAATCAGAATACTTAGTACTTAACTAACCTTCCACTTAGTCTGGAACACAGGAGCCTAATAAATCACTATTTGTTAGCAGAGTCTTAGCTAATGACTCCTACTATAACCAAATAAGAAGTAAAACTGAGAAAACAGTCTTAAAATCTATCATGTTTTGGGCATGTGTCTACATATATTACATTCCCTACATCTTGGCAAAGGAGTGAAAAGTAAAGATTTCTAGGCCTCCTGAAAGATCTACTGAAACACAGCCTTTAAAGGTGAACCTGCAAATCTGCATTTTTGACAAACACAACCAAGAGATTCTCAGTCTTATTGAAGCTTGAGAACTCTGCCATAAAAAAATTTCCTTTATTCAATAACCATTTCAAACATTATCAAAATCTACCTGGAAAATCTGAGCCAAAGAAAAATTGGTTACAATTTTAAAAACAGTTAAGATACTCTAGTCAGCGTTTCGTGACTCAAAGTACTTTTTACAGCACCAACCTCTTTTTGTTCAATGATTTTCAAACTTTCACACAAAAATGAAGCAAAAAAAATGACTCTCAATAAACAAAATGGCACATACAGTCTAATAATTTATCCTATGGTTTAACCTTAACACGTGAAAGTTGATGGGTATATCATCAGTTAGCCATTAAGGAGGAAAGCATAACTACATCATGATTGGAATACTTGCAAACCACCCCTAAGGATTCAGGTGTACAGATCTGATTTCCCCGGCCAAACAGAAGTGCTTACATGAAAGTGCTTGAGGCAGGCAGGTTAAAGCACTTGCTTTGCAAGCCTGACCACCTGAGTCTGATCCCTGGAACTTTTGTAAAAGCCAGATGCACTGACTCAAACGTCCGTAAACCAACAGCTATGGGGAAGATGGGAGGCAGAGACAGGAGGCCCCAAGCTCATGGGCAGTCAGCCTAGAATACCAAGCAGACCAGTACCAATGAAGACCCTGCCTCAACAAGGTAGAAGGTAAGAATCAATTCCTGAAAGCTGTCCTCTGACCTTGTGCAATCTCAATCTCTCTCTCTCTCTCTCTCTCTCTCTCTCTCTCTCTCTCTCCCTCTCAAATAAAAATTTAAAATAGATCCTACTACCCAAAAAATAGATCCTACTACCCAAATACCTAAGCTCCCCCTGCCCCCAATCCTTCAAAAACTGTAAGCAGTCCCATATCCACATCCACTGCATACTAAAATCCTCCTAAGGCCAACTCTCAAGAAATCAATCAAGGGCCCTCAGAACTATTTTAACCTTAAGGAAATTAAGCTGAAGCCAGTTACTTCACATACTATATAATTAGTGCAAACATATATTTATTTTGGTTCTATTTGTTAAAAGCATCTTTCACACATTGGCCTCCAGGTACATACAAATCAAAGGGAAAACATGCATTACACATTACACTGGGAAAAATGTTAGGTGGAGACCAACATTGCTCGTCAAGAAAACTTTCCATCTGTAGGAAAATTTAGAGCCCAGAGGGCTTCTTCATACTGCAACATGAGTCTCTCAAACCAGTCACAATCTAGTCAGCCTTGAAAGGGTAAGTGAGCCAATACTGCCTCGAATAGATTTTAACAATTATCCCAAGATTCAATGAGGCCAGAGCCTTAGTAAGCAGGCTCTAAGGAAACACAAAGGGGGAGGAGGCCTGGAGAAATGGCGCAGTGGTTAGGAGCACTGGCTGCTCTTGTAGAGGGACCCAGATTCGATTCCCAGCACCCACATGGCGGCTAACTGTCTGTAACTCCAGTTCTAGGGGATCCCGCGCCTTCTTCTGACCTCCTCAGGCACTGCACGACATGTGCACTTACATACATGCAGGCAATACACTCATACACAGTAAATAAATAAATAAATAAATAAAATAGAAAAGAAACACAAAGGGGCTGGAGCGATGGCAAAGCGGTTAGGACGTGCTGCCCTTACAGTGTTGGGTTCCCAGCACCCATTCCTGGCAGCTTACAATTGCCAGTGACTCCAGTTTGAGATCCAATGCCCTCTTCTGTCCTCAGAGGGCACCTGCACACATATTGTGCACACAGAGACAGCAGTCACACACACATACAAATAAATAAAAATTAAATTAAAAAAATAAAGCACAAAGAAATTAACCCTCCCTCTTACTAGTGTCCAAGCTTGTATCCCCTTAAAACCTCAGTCAATATTCTTTCACATCTCTACCAGTTGCCAAACAACTGTGATTCATGAAAATTGGAATAAAAACTATTTGTACATAGGGGAAAAGAGTTTAAAATAGGGAGAAGTCTCAAACAGCAATTATGAAGGCCCTGACATCCACCTATGACCTGGTGCATAATGATACAGCTATCCAGTAATAATCCACCTATCCCTAACTCAGACCCCACTTGGCACTTCATCAACACAGAACGCTTTCCTGGAACAACAGAAAGGTCAACTTAAGAACTTAGTGAGAGATGAAAGCTCAGGCTGAGGATGTAACTGAGTTGGTAAAGTACTTGCCTAGCATACATGAAGCCCTGGGTTCGCCAGCACCACATAAACCCAGCAAGTAGCATATGCCTGTAATTCCAGCAATCAGGAGGTGAACCAGAAATTCAAGGTCATCCTCACACAGTGAGTTCAAGGACAGCATGGGCTACATGTGCCCCTGCCTCAAATAAATAAATTAATTAATTAATAAGGTAAAGTTGGTCACTGATTTTCTCCTCTAACTTGAAAACCTAAAGGGAGAAGAGGAGTAAAGCTAAGGTCTCACAAGTTACCGAAGAGCTCAGCTTTGAGCTGTTACTTTTGCTACTTCTACAGTAGCATAGAAATTTCAAAGAATTTGAAATCTGAATGCAAACAATTGGAAGGTACAAAACCAATACCAGGGAGAGTTTCAATCTTCACCAGTCTTCCACTGAGAGTCTGCCTAGGCAGTGTTCTTTCCCCAGCCCTCTAAAGAAACAAACTTCTTTCGCACCACCAAGGATAGTGCCAAAAAGCATTAGTGTTTCTACTTCCCAGATTCAAGGTCTGGAATGTGGCATGAGGCAAACTCCTCTTCCTGCCCTACAGGATCACCTAGGATTTTCTCTACAGTAATGAGTTTATAAAGATGGACTCTGCTGCAGAAACTATAGCAAAAGCAAAAAGCCACCAACTATGGCTGTTGGCATAGACACATGGCAGATCACATTAGCTGTATTCTCCTACAGATAATTTTAGTTGCATTGTTTTGGATCCTACTGTAAATAATCAAACTTTACATTTAGAACTTTACATATTTTAAATTTAAAAACAAATAGCTGAATCCAAAGTTAATTTCCAAAGGGAAAGCAAAACAACACTTCTATGAGCTTCTATCAAAGGAACCACCAGCCACAGATTTTGAGTTAGAAAGAAAGTAAGTAGGTACCCCAGTACAAAACACCAAAAGGTCATTATTGCATTCTGTACCTTAATGTCCTGCCCCTCAAAAGACTAGGAACACATGCCCAGAAAAATACTAGAAACCAGTCTGTAATACCGTAGTGAAAAAAGAAAGCATCTGTTTTCAGAAAGGTCAGAAGAAAGGCAGAATATCTAAGATCTCCCAACACGTGCTTTGGTGAACTACTATCTCTTGAACTGGAAAGGATGAGGAAACAGAATGAATGAATCCAGAGGAAAGACAGTGGGTACAGAAAGAATAAGGATGGACTCCTCTACAAGATACCTTTCCCTCTACAAACCTTAAGAGAATCTACTGTTTTACAAAAGAATAAACTTGCAGTTGTGGAAATTACAACTAAAACCAAATGTTTAAAAAAACAAACGGTAAATCTCACCACGGAAAGAGAAGAGCCAGTGTGTGAGTGGAGGGGAGGAATATACAATATAAATAAAGTAAGGAGAGAAATACAGAACTGAAGAATGGGAATGGGAGCACACAGCACCTACAACTCAACCAACAACCACAGATGAATCTAGTACAGTGCACTATTACAAGTCTAACACGTAGGCCAGTGGAGGAAGTCTGCATTCAAACTGCCAAACGATGCAACATCCTGGGAGCTTTGAGGGATATGGTGAGGAGTAAGGCTGAAGGAGTGTGATGAGGGAGAGACTGCAGCAGAAGGCGGGTTGCAGCAGCAGAAGGTGCCTTCAAAAGAGAAAGGGAAGCAAACGAGAGGAGCGAATAAAATTAAGTCGTGTGGGATTACAACAGCATCTAGGAGAAAAATAGAGAGGTCGGAGACCTAAAAGGATTGCAATTTGGGGTAAGTAGGAGCTAAAAGAGATCTACCATAAAGCTGACTCAAAAGTGTGAGAATGATGCTCAAGTGAAGGCAGGGGAACCAGAAAGGCGGTGCACTCAGAGGAATGGGGCGATGCAGACAGCAGATTGAAAATCAGGTTGCAGTATCAGGATTAGAAGACAAACTAGTGTCAACCCCTCCCCCCCAAACGCAAGCAATGATGTGAACATATACTCTTGGTAGTAGGAATACAAAAAGGAGGGGTGGAAAGGGCAGGCGGTGCCAAAAATGTCGGTATGCTTTACCATAAAGGAGGAGTAACTAAGGGGAGGGAGGGATGAAGTGGGAAGGGAGGAAAGGTGGGGGGCGGGCCACAGCTCCTCCCGGGTCTAGAGGGCAGAAGGACAGTCCACAGGGACTGAGGGGAGTGGTGGAGAACAGGAAACTATGATGCTGAAGATGAGAACTTGGGGAGGGCACGCTTTGGCTGGGTCAGAAAAGACGCCGTCAAGGAGCAGAAAACAGCGTGCCGTACGGGAAGGAAACAGCCTAGGCATGCGGACAGCGGGAAAGCACTGGCCGAAACGGGGGCCGCCGGGGAGGGCGGTGAGCAGCCCCGGGGCCCAGAGAGGGAGGGAGGGCGAGGGTCGCGGGCCGCCGCGGCGGGGAGAGGTGCGGCCTGGGTGACAGGGTGCTGGGCTGGGGCGGGAGGGGACGAAGAGGCGGGGCGGCGGCCGTGATACTCACACCTCCAGGATGCGGTCCCCCTTGCGCACCCCGGCCCGGTCGGCCGCCCCCCCGGGCAGCACGGCGCTCACATGCTGCAGCGGCGCGTACAGCTCCCCGTTGATGCTCCGCAGTTGCCCGCCCTCGCTCACTTGGCCCCGCACGTTGAAGCCGTATCCGGACTCTGACTTGACGATGCGCACGACCCGCGGGCCGCCGCCTCCCCCGCCGCCGTTCCCGGCGCAGTGGAGCCCAGACCCCCCGCCACCGCCGCCGCCTCCATTCCGGTGAGGGGCTGAGGGGTGAATTCCTTCCCCGTCCTCGTCCGCCATCTTGCGAGCAACCGACTCGTCCGCCGCCCCCCTACGCCTCCACTCCTCCTGCGCGCGCTCGCCCTGCTCTGCAGCCGCGCGACCCCGGCGCGCACCCGCTCCGCCGACCGCGGGAGCGAGTCGGCCACGGCTCTGCAGGCCGGGAAAAGGGGAGCAGGGGCGGGGAAAAGCGGTCGGTTGTGCGCTGCGGGGCCTCCTGGGAGATGTAGTTCTGAGTGGCAGTGGGTCGTTGCCTGACGCATCCGGGAGCAAAGCCTTCTGGGAGTTGTGGTTTATTAGTCTGTAGTCGCAGTACCGTGGGTGAATGGTGAGCATCTTAACCCAGGCAGCGGTTCAGCGGTTGACGCAGGGAGAATTCGGATTTCATTGAGGTTTTTTTCTTTCTTTTTTCTCTTTCATTTCATAACCTCTGAGACCTATGATGTTGAGTAGGTTGTAACTCAGAAGTAGTGTGTGCCAGGCCCCAGGTTCAATCCGCAGCACCAAAAACAAAAAGCAAAAAAACTAGTAATGGTTAGGATTAGTTAATGTCTGTGGTTTAGCGCAATCTTAAATTGCTCGTTCATTTATGTGTTCATCTTATTGGATGGACTTAGCACCCGAGTGAAACAACCGGATCCTGAATTCATTTCCTTAGTTCACATATTAGGAAACGGAACCGTAGCATGGCCAGAGGCAACCCAGCAGTGAAGTAACAGGAACCAAGCCATGGTCAGTTTTGTGCAACATTCTTTCAATGTATTGCAACTCCACAAAAACTGTATCCAGGCCGGGCATGGTGGCGCACGCCAGGTGGAACTCACTATGTGAGTTCAGGCTACAGGGAGACTGTGTCTCAAAAAGACAAAACAAACAAAAGACTGTATCCGACTATACAAAAGCATTTATGTAGAGGAAACAATAGCCTAGGTGATTTAGAACTGGATATTAATCAGTAATTTTGAAGTCATTCATGTCATTCATTTTGTTTCTCCCAGCAGCAACAAGAGAATTCTTTATAAAAATGGAAATCAATGTTTTTGGCTACCTTCCAAAATACAAACTTGTTGATGATGTGCAAAGTGCCTGGGTGAAGACAAGAAGAGAAAAAATAATGAAAATAGCTAACGTGAGCAATTAAGTTACATCTGGTTTTACCCTGCTGATAAGGCCACAAGTTAATCTGTTAATGTTTCATAGATGTAGAACACACAAGATTCTACAAATCTTTACTTGACTATTACTCAAGACACAGGAAACAGTATCAGCTTCAGCATATTTGTGTCAGTTCCTCTTACCCAACCAAGTACCCTGTGGATGAAACACAGGACTCAGATAAATGCTGAGCCTTTCACAGATTTACATCACAGCCCAGAACACTCACCTTGCAAAAAAAAAGAGTAAGAGGAAAAAAAATAATGAAAATAGCTAATGAGCAATTACTACCCCATTTGATTTTTATCCTACTGATAAGGTTACAAGTGAATCTGGTACTGTTTCATAAATGATGTAAAACACACAAGATTCTACAAACCAAAGACAGAGGACTATTTGCATTCTATAGAAAGCTATAAAGCAAACTTGTTCTTTGCCCAAAAGGGAGATGCTATTTCTTTATCCCTCAAGGCTGCTTGCTAACACAGTCCAGAAACACTGAGAAATGGCTCTGGAAAAGACTCACCAGGAGTTTGCATTCTTGGCATACAGCAGAAGATGAGCAAAAGCACAAAGAATTGTCTCTATCAACATTACAGTGTGCCAAGCACCAATATCTATACCTCATTAAATCCTCACAACCCTGTAACATCCCTATTTAAAAATGAATAAAGATGCACAGAGAAGTTACATAACTAAAAAATAAAAATAAATTAAAAAAAAATGAACCCAAGACAAGTAGAGGATTTATAAAAGCAACAAACAACCCCCTAAAAGAATCTGTGGACTATGCAAAATTTCTAGGGTTACAGGCCATAGAGGAGCTAGTAAAAAGTGTTAAGAGATTTCACCAAATACTGGGTGAAGGCACAGGTTATTATAATTAGAACAGATATGAAGGTTAAATTTTTAAATTTTAATTAAAAGAAGTGAAGGTGACCTATTTTACAACAAAGCTAATGAAGAAGAATCTTGATTATACTATAATAATAAAGTTGGAATAACTTTTCTCCAAAAGAGTGGAATTGGATTTGAAGATGAATCATTTGGTTTGACGTGAACACCGGATGTAGAGATTTACTACTAAAGGTGTCAGAGAAAGTATCCTACTAAAGAAGGGAGCCTTTGCTAATGGAACTAGTTTTTTTTTCCCCATTTTTTTTTTAATAGAAGTCTACTGAATGGGGCTAGAGATGTAGCTCAGTTGGTAGACCACTTGCCTAGAATGCAGGAAGCCCTTGGTTCAATCCTAGTACCACAGAAACAAAATGTGGTGATACAATACCTGTCATACCAGTTCACAAAAGATAGAGGTCCTCAGAGGATCAAAAGTTCAAGGTCATCCTCAGCTATATATCAAGTTCAAGGCCATCTTGGGCTACATGAGACCCTTTTCTAAAACAAAATATAATATGTGTGTGCACATATATCAAATGCCTGTTCTGTTCTAGGCTCTAAAACAGTGGCAAGGGATGCAGAGATAAATGAGATGATACCTACAGACTGCAGTAAAATGAATACTACATGGTAAACATAAAAACAGACCTGCCCTCTATGTGGCAGTGCTGCTTCTAGGAGTCTGTTTCCCCTCACATACCTAGGAAATAGCTTTTTTTTTTTTTTTTTTTTTTGAGACAAGGCCTCCTTGTAGCCCCAGCTGACCTGGAACTCACTCTGTAGATCAGACTGCCCTAAAACTCACAGAAATCCACCTATCCACCTGCCTCCATATCACGAGTGCTGGGATTAAAGGTGTGCACCAACATGTCCACTTTTGTGAAGGTACATCATTTTGTATTCTCAAAAGTTTGGGAACAACCTAATAGTCATTGGCTAAATTTGGATACATCCACAATGGAAAACTGAATCACTATAAAGAATAAAAAACTGGGCATGGGGGCGCAAGTCTTTATTTCCAGCACTTAGGAGGCAGAGGCAGGCAGAGCTCTGTGAGATTGAGGCCAGCCTGGTCTACATAGTTCCAAACCAGGTGAGGTATACAAGGAGACCCTGCCTCAAAATAATAAAAAATCCAAAACAAAGAATAAGGAAATTCTTTATGCAGCGATATGAAATAATCTGTACACAGTTGAGTGAGAACAGGTGGAGCATACTGTAGAGCATCATACCATTTGTATATAAAAGAGGAACCATATGTGTATTTAGAAATAATCACAAGAAATGTATTATATTGATTGCTACTGGGAGAGAGAGACTGGACTGGGGCCAGGAGGAAGAGAGAGACTTTTCACTTTATTTTTTCCTTTATTCTCTAACTTCGAGATTTTCAGTACGATGAATGTATTGCCGGTTCAGAAAATAAATGAGGGGCTGGGGTTATAGTTTGGTTGGTAGAGTGCTTGCTTAGCATGCAAGAAAGAAGCCCTGGGTTCCATCCTTATACCATGTAAACTGACTGTAACATGCACACCTGTAATCCCAGCACTGGGGAGGTAGAAGCAGGAGGATCAGAGGTCTCCCTAGTCTACAAACCAAGTTCCAGGCCAGCCTGGGCTAGAGACCCAGTTTCGAAACTAAGTAATTAAATGAGCCAAGCATGGTGATTTGTACCTGTAATCCCAGCACTTATTGGGAAACCTGAGCAGGAGGATCACCACAAGTTCAACGTCAACCTGAGCTACACAGTGAGACTATCTCAGAAAACATAAATAATTTTTAGGAAGCATCAGACTGTAAGAAAAAGTCATCAGATCATAAAGATGAAAAAAGAAGAGCAGTGGATAAAGTCGCCTGCAACCAAGTCCAACAACTGAAGTTCAAACCCTGGGACCACATGGTAGAGCAAGCTGACTTCCACAAGTTGCTTGCTCTCTCTCTCTCTCTCTCTCTCTCTCTCTCTCTCTCTCTCTCTCTCATAAGTAAATGTAATATAAAATTTTAAACATTAGAAAGTAAGTTGCCAAGTTCATGCTGTGGCACATGCCTGTAAGCCTAACACTGCAGAGGTGAACCCGAAGGCAGGGGAATCAGGAGCAAAAGGAGCCTCAGCTACATACTGAGTTCACAGCTTGCCTGGGCCACAAGAAACCCTGTCTCAAAAACTGATAGTCTCGCAGGAGAGACAGCAAAAGACAAGACAATACTAAGTTACAGTGTAGTAAGAGGTGTGACAGGCTGCTGCTCAAGCTGTTAAGCACACATAGCAAAGGCCTGCAAGTATGTGGGAGATGAGTTGGGGAAGATGTAGTTGTGGATAAGAAGAGTTCACAACACAGAGAACCATAGCAGTGGAAGGGCATTGACAAGAGCAGCATAATTACACACTGAGATTTGAAAAAAATGTCAGCATCGTGTGGGAACATACAGCTCAGCAGAGCTATAGCAGAGGGAACAGGGCAGGAAGACAACTGGTATTTCAGAAAGTTCACTCTGCAGGATGTGAGGAGAATTGAGATAGATCAATTAAGAAGCAATTGCAGGGGCTGGAGAGACGGCTCAGTGGTTGAGAACACTGGTTGTTCTTGCAGAAGACCTGGGTTCGAATCCCAACACCCACATGGCAGCTAACAACTGTCCGTAACTCCAGTTCCAGGGGATTCAGCGGCCTCTTCTGACCTCCGCGGGCATTGCCTGACATGGGTGCACTTACCTACGTGCAGGATACACATAAAATAAAAATAATAAATTAAAAAAAGAAGCAACTGCAGTGATTTGGGAGAATTAGATTCAAACTAGGGCAGTAGCAGTAAGGACACAAGGAGATCTCAGGAGGATCTCAGGTGCTATGGGACAGGAAGAAAGGGGTGATAGAAAGTTCCTCAAGACAAGGCACAGAGGAAGAGTAGATGTGCAGGGTAGATAAGGAGTTTAGTTTGGAGCCTGGTGGTTTTGAGAGCCTTAGGGAGACCCAAGAGGAAATGTCTGGTAATTGTTTGGGCACTCAAGTCTGGTGTTAGGCAGAAGGGTCTGGGCCACAGTGCAGATTTGGGAGCCTTTGGCTCTGGGTGGAGGCAGATAACAGACTAAGGCAGACCAGACAAAGAGGTAAGAATACTACCAAGAACATTGGCCGGGCGTAGTGGTGCTTGCCTTTAGTCTCAGCATTTGGGAGGCTGAGGCAGGCCGATATCTTTGAATTCAAGGCCAGCCTGGTCTACATAGTGAGTTCCAGGCCAGCTGGGGCTACTAGATCCTGCCACTAAAAAAAAAAAAAAAAAATACTACCAAGAGCAGAACCTAGGGAATCCTCCCTCTGCTGCCATTTAGAAGACTCCAGGAGGAAGATCAGTGAAAAACCAAGAGGAGCCAGAGATCTGGGGAACTCAGAGTGGGGCGTTGGAAGTCAGCAACGCTGCTTTCACAGTAGAATTTGGACCTTTATTTGCAGAGCATTTCTCACCCAAGAGCTCATTTCACCATCACAGTAACAATGTAAATAGAAATAGTCACCAGAAACTAGACATAGGTAACCAGCAGACTAGTCACACTGCTAGTCAATTGCAGAACTGAATCTTGAACCCAAATCTTCTGACACCAAGCCCAGGACACTCACTTTCTTTCCACTGCCCATCTTCCTGTTGGCTAAGAAGTTCTTCCTATCCTCCATGACCTGCAGGCGGCAGGTATCCATTACCTTTTTGTGCACAAATTACTTAGGTGAAAAGCCACCTCTGCACTTCTGCTCACACAGTCCTTTGGTCCTGGATGTTCTGTCTGTTTGCTGCTCTGAATCCTGCCCATCTTCCAAGCCCTAGCTGAAAAGTGTCCTAGACTCCAGTTGACTCTGACATTTCTCTTGTAAATTCTTGAGTCAAATACAGTCTCAGGTGGCCCCAAAGGAGTCATGCTCTTGTGTAATGCCCTCCCTTGAAAGTAAGTGGAACTTGTGACTTGCTTCTAGGCGATAAAATGTGGCAAAGGTGATGGGTTGTGTCCCTCCCGTGATTATGTTTTGTTCTATAATGTTCCTTTTTTGGTCTCCTTTTTTTTTTTTTTTTTTTTGAGACAGGGTCTCCCTGTAACCCCAGCTGTCCTGGAGTCACTATGTAGACCAGGCTGGCTTTGTGGCAAGTGCCTTACTTTCTGAGCCATCTCACCAGGCCCCTCATTGTCTTTTGAAGCCATTTAATTCTTTTTTTTTTTGTCTTTTTGAGACAGGGTCTCTCTGTAGCCCCAGCTGTCCTGGAGTCACTATGTAGACCAGGCTGGCCTTGAACTCACAGAGATCTGCCTGCCTCTGCCTCCCTAGTACTGGGACTAAAGGCGTGCACCACCTCGCCCAGCTATAATGTTCCTTTTTAACAGACTCAGCCTGCTAGTTTTGCCAAAGGCTTACAACTGCCTATGGAGATAGCCAGGTACAGGAAGCTACAGGAGTCTCCAGGAGCTGAATGACTCTTAGGGACAGCAAGAAAATGGGTTCCTCCAAGCTACACCTTCATGAAATTGAGCCAACATCCACATGAACTTGGAAGAGGATCCAAGCTCCACAGAAAAACAGCCCAGCAGCACCTCAATTGTAGCCATGTAAGACCTAGGCAGAGGACCCTGGACTTCTGACCCCAAGCCCACTGAGATGGCGAACACATGCTGTTTTTTGTTTGTTTGTTATTGTTCTTGTTTGGTTTTTTGAGTCAGGGTCTCCTTGTGGCCCCAGCTGGCCTGGAACTTGCTATGTAGACCAGGCTGGCTTTGATCTTGAAGAGCTCCACCTACTTCTGCCTTCTGAGTGCTGGCATTAAAAGTATTCACCACCATGCCTGGCCCATGCTGTTTTAAACTACTGAATTTGTTGTAATTGGTTATACCTCAATAGAGAATTAATGTACCCACTATTGCATTTACGGTCAGCACAACTCAATTTAGACCACAACATCCTATCTAGTTGGGCTTTACCTTTCCAAGCGTCTTGACAACAAGGAACTGGGGACATGTGACAGAGAGAGAGGCATAAAGGAGCTCAACAAGCATTTGTAGAATGTTAGTTCAGGAAATTGCTGAAAAATGATAATGACACTTGCTGCATGTGGCCACGGTGGGTATCAAAGCAGTAGTGTGGAGAAAACATCTAATACAGATAGTATTAATAAGACCAGTAAACATCACATCTCACCCCATTTCCTGATTTTTTTTTTTCCTGGTGAAGAACTAGCTCCTTCCATCACCATCTTCCAGAAAGAAACAGAGACACAGCAAAGTTAAAAACATGTCAAAGGTCATGTAGCTGATCAGCAGCCAGAACTCAACCTAAGGAGAATTAAATGGCTTCACGAGGCTGGAGCGATGACTCAGTGGTTAAGAGCACTGGTTGTTCTTGCAGAAGACCCAGATTTGCATCCCAGGACCCACATGGAGGCTAACAACTGCCCATAGGATCTGACACCTTCTTCTGTCCATGGGCACTGCATGACACAGGTACACTTCCACACATGCAGGCAATACATGCATACACATAAAAATTAAAAAATTAAAAAAAAAAAGAATCCCAGCACTCAGGAGGCAGAGGCAGGTGGAGCTCTGTGAGTTCAAGGCCAGCCTGGTCTACATAGTGAGTTCCAGGCCAGTTGGGGCTACAGAGAGACTGTCTCAAAAAGACCAAAAAAAAAAAAAAAATTAAATGGCTTCCAAAGACAATGAGGGGCCTGGTGAGATGGCTCACAAAGTAAGGCACTTGCCAAGCCTTACCGTCTGATTTGATTCCCAGGACCCATGTGGTGGAAAGAGAGAACTGCCTTCTGCATACTGCCCTCTGACCTCCACATGTGCACCCACACCCACACAGGTAAAATTAAAAATTCTTTAAATGTAATTTTTTTATTAAAAAATTATAAAGGTGGGGCTGGAGAGATGGCTCAGCAGTTAAAAGCACTGGCTGCTCTTGCACCCAGGTTCAGTTCCCAGCACCCACTGATGGCTAACAATGGTCTGTAACCCCAGTTGCAGGAGATTCAATGCCCTCTTCTGGTCTCTGCTGGTATTGCATGAAACAGATTCTGTTGGGTAGGCGTGTCCTCTGAGACAGTCACTCCTCCCACCCAATCAGTCAGCTTCAATTGCAAGTGGGGCGGAGGGTGGGGAGGGTGTGGGGGGTGGGGGGGTGGTAAGGGATGGGTGGGTCTAAGGACAGAAAAAGCCCGGAAGTTGGGGAAAGTCACCATGTTGGGCCCACAGGCAATCATGCCTTTGTATGTAACCCTTTCCGGGAAGTCATAAACTAGACAAAAACCCTTATAGAATGTATCGTTAGGCCCACGTGGCCCTGGGATCCCAGAGAGCACAAAAGCATAGGGTCTTGGGGGAGGGGGATCTGGTGCAACAGGTGCACTTATATATATGCAGGCAAAGCACACATAAAATGCAAACAATTTTTAAAATATTTTTATTAATTTTTATTTTTATTTTCTGTGTATGTGCGTATTGCCTGCATGTTGGTAAGTGCACCCTTGTGCAATGCCCGCGGAGGACAGAAGAGGCCGTCGGATCCCCTGGAACTGGAATTTCAGACAATAGGTAGCTGCCTGCTGGGATTTGAACCCAGATCTTCTGCAAGAACAGCCAGTGTTCTTAACCACTGAGCCATCTCTCCAGCCCCAACAAATAATTATTTTTTAAAAAGCAATGAGGCATGCCATCTACTTGGATTCATGGGTTGAAGAAAACAAAAGTCCTCTTCCTAGTTCTCTCCCCTTTTTAACTTCACTACTTTTCTACAATTTTTCATGAAGACCAAAGGAAAAATTACAGTTTTGGAAAATGGAGTAATTGATTCACAGAGAGGATAAAACCTAGAGACTAGAGGGTTTTTTAATTAGGGTTCTTTTAGCTGCAGGTGACAGAAACTCGATGAGTTAAGCAGAGTTTTTACCTTAAGCTTTAGCTCTAGCTCTATAACATCACTAACACCTTAACATAAGACCATCTTATGCTCAGGGACTCTGTGGGTCAGAAACTCAGGACACAGTGGCGATGGCTTTTCTCTGTCCTGGGATGTCAGGTGCTTCCCTCATCTAGGAGGACTCAAAGCTGAGGGTGATATGATGGCTGGAGACTGGAAACCCATATGGTGCCTGAGGGTGACCATCAGCTAGGCTTCTTCAGGCTTATGGTCAAGATCCATGAGGATAAAGCAGTAGTGCATAGGATTTTTTTAAACATCACTTCAGAAGTCACATAGCATCACTTCTATCATATTGCTTTGGTCCACATGGTCCCAAAAATCTGCTTAGGTACAACATAAGCACCATTCTCTAATAGGAAGAATGCCAGTGTTATAATTTGAGCATGTGGGACTCCTGGAAATTGCCTCTCAGAGCCAACAGTTAAGAAATAAGTGCCTCTGGAGCTGGAGAGATGGCTCAGTGGTTAAGAGCACTGACCGCTCTTGCAGAGGATCTGGGCTCAATTCCCAGCACCCACATGGTGGCTATGAACCATCCTTAACTCCAGTTCAGGGGAATCCTAAACCCTCTTCTGACCTCCACAGCATTGCATAACATGGATGCACTCACATGCATACAGGCAATACACTCATACACATAAAATAAAACAATAAATAAATAAATAAAATGTGTCTCTGGTGCAGTTGGAGAGTGAATTCAGCCATTAACCAAAAGGTTGGTGGTTTGAGCCTACCAGGGGACATGCGAGTATTAAATATTGCCAGGCATGGTGATGTACACCTTTGATCCCAGCACTCAGTAGGCCCTGTCTCCAGCCCCACTATTGACTTTAGTCTTTAACATATCATTAGGATGCTTTGGGGTACAAATACATAATATTCAAAAGTGGTTTTAATAATAAAGAAATCCATTTAAAATGGGTAGCAGGACTAAAAGTGAGGTGTCCAGAGTCAGTTAATGCGGCAGTTCATCCATGTAGAAGATCCAGATTCCTCCCATTTCTTCCCTCTGCCGTCTTCATTATATTTGTCAGGGCCATTGTTCCAACTCCTCTCATTGGTAAAATGGCTGCTGAGCTCCAGGCATCACCAACATACGTGGCCACAATACTGAGAAATGCAAAATAGGAAGCTGGTTTTTGTGTCTATTTGTAAAAGCCAGGATGGGCACGGTGGCACACATCTGTAATCCCAGTACTTGGGAGGTAGAGGAAGGAAAATCAGGAGTTCAAGACCAGCCTTCACTACTTGAGACCCTGTATCAGAGAGAGAGAGAGAGAGAGAGAGAGAGAGAGAGAGAGAGCCCTCTCCAAGCAGTAGACTTGTTTCAGCTCTCATGTCTCACACACTAAAATGCTAAAGCAACCATTGACAAAAGAACTAAAATTACTATAATTAGTTTAACTTGTCAAAACTTATGCCTGGGGGACGGGGAGGCCTGGAGAGATGGCTCAACGGTTAAGAGCACTGGCTGCACTTGCAGAAGACCTGGGTTTGATTCCCATCACCCACGTGGCAGCTAACAACCGTCTGTAATGACGTCTGTAATGGCAGGCAATGACCCCGGAAGTCAGAAGAGGGTGTCAGATCCCCTGGGACTGGCGTTACGAATGGTTGTTAGCTGCCACTTGGGTACTGGGATTCAAACCCAGGTTTTCTGCAAGAGCAGCCAGTGTTCTTAAATGCTGAGCCATCTCTCCAGCCCCTCAGCTACATCTCTTATCCAGCCCAGGCCCACCTGCCCAGAGACAGCACCACTCACAGTGGGCTGGGCCCGCATACATCAATTAGTAATCAAGAAAATGCCCCCAGACATGCCCACAGGCTAATCTGATTGAGGAAAATCCTCAACTGAGGGTCTCTCTTTGCAGGTGTGTCAAGTTGACACCCAAAGCTAAGTGCCACAGTCAGTTACAAAAAGACAGAGGCCAGCAGATCTCTGAGAGTTAAAGGACAGCCTGGTCTACATAGTGAGTTCCAGGTCAGCCGGGGCTATAGGAAGACCTTGTCTCAAAAAGATTTTTTTTTTTTTAAAAAAAAGACAATTGTGGGATTACAGTATCGTATGACTACTTGGCATGAGGTATGGACAAAGTAGAATGGCAGTTGCCAGCACTTGAGAGATGGAGGTACAGAGTTTTGATTGGGAGATGTGAAAAAGCTCAGAAGAATCATGGTGGTGGTGATCGAACAACAGCGTAATCAGTGCCACAAACTATGCTTAAAATTGGTTAAATGGTAAATTTTTTGTTATGTATATTTTATCATAATAAATTTTTAAATAAACCAGCAAAGGAATTATGCTAAGCTTGAGCAAATCTGTGAATGATAATCATTCCCAGCCTCTGCTATCATTTGGTTCCCAGCCTTCTACCATCTTCCCCTCTTTCCTCAAATTCACGGTTGGGTTGGTTGGGCCTTATTATTGTCTTCTTGAGACAGGGGCTCCCCTTAGGTCTTGCTGGCCTATAACTCACTATGTAGACCAGGGCTGGCCTCAAACTTAACAGAGATCCACCTGTCCCTGCCTCCCAAGTGCTGGGATTAAAGGAAGGCACCACTACACCTGGCTATTTATTTTATTATTTATTTATTGGCACAGAATGTCTCTGTATAACCCTAGCTGCCCTGGAACTCACTGTGTAGACCAGGTTGGCCTTAAGCTCAGTAATCCTCCTCCCTCTGCCTGAGTGCTAGGGATTATTATTCTTATCATTATTGTTATTATTAATTTATTATTATCTTGCTTGAGATGGAATCTTACTGGCTTCAAACTTCTAGGCTCAAGCCATCCTCCTGCCTCATCCTTCCAGTTGCTGCAATTTCAGGTGGGTGCCACCATACCTGGCTACATTTCTACAGTCGTTTTGACTGAAATGCAATTCACGAAGCTCTTCTCCGAAAAAAAAAAAAAAAAAAGTATGCTGCAAGAGAATGTCCAGTGCAGGGTCCGTTTACATTGAAGGCCACCTGCTCATTTATTTCTTTGTGTTCTTTCCTGTTTCACCACTGCTGACTAGTCTCATACCTGCACCAGGAAGGAGCCTTTAGGACAGGGGGGCAGAGGAAGACTCAAAGCCACAGAGAAGCACAGACACAAACCTTCGGTGGGTGTTGGCAGCTCTCACAAAGGCTATTTACTGACAGCACATATGAACTAATACTTACAATCTCTCAGACGTTTGCACACAAGGCAAAGCTGTGAGAGCTGTGCAGAGAAAGAGCAGCGCATACCCGACTCCAGCACCCAGTGAAAGAGAGAGGCCATTCCAGCCAAAGCTGCCAAAGCCCAGGGCTGTGCCCCATGCCCAGAGCTGAGCAGAAGGCCTATCCAATTCATAAACTTGAAATCAGAGGTCATTTATTTTTTAAAATATTTATTTAATGTTATGTGTATGAGTGTGTACCTGGTGTTCATGAAGGCCAGAAGAGGGTATTGGGTCCCCTGAAGCTGGAGTTACAGGTGGCTGTTAGCTGCCATGTGGATGCTGGGAACTGAACCCAGGTCCTCTACAGGAGCAGCCGGTGCTCATAACTGCTGAGCCATCTCTCTAGCCCTGAGGTCATTTATTTTACACTAGGGATTCCAGACAATTTTTCTGGAAAATATCATTGACTAAGATCTTCAATTCAGATAACTCACCACCCTCTTAAACTCATATCCCAGTGCTCAATCACACTATCAGAAAGTTCATCCTTATAGATAATCTTCTGGAGGGCTAGAGAGATGACTCAGTGGTTAAGAGCACTGGCTGCTCTTGCAGAGGACCTGGGTTTCATTACCAGTACTTATATGATGACTGACAACCATCTATAACTCCAGTTCCAGGAAATCGTCCAGGCTCTTCTGGCCTCTGTGGGCACTGTGCGACACAAGACATTTACACACATGCAAGCAAACACACAAAATAAAATAAATAAAAATTTTTTAAAGATTTATAAATAATATTTTGAAGTTAAAATAGACTTGAAACAGTTTCCATCAAATTTTCTTGCTTTGTTTTGTTTGGTTTTGTTTTGATATTTTTGAGCCCTGTAGCTCCAGCTGGTCTTGGGACTCACTATGTAACCCAGGTTTGCCTCAAATTCCTGCCTCTACCCCCACCCCCAAGAGCTGGGACTTACATGTACCACTTGACTTTGGTTTGTGAAACAAGGCCTTACTATGTAGCCTAGACTGACCTGGAACTCATAATCACTGTGCCCCAGCTTTCCAAAGACTGAGATTACAGGTGCAAGCTGCCCTGCCCAGCTCCATGGTTCTAAATGATGTGTGCCCTCCAGTGCATAGACATTAAATGCTAGCACTCGGTTCTCTCCATTTAGCTCCTGAGGCCAGGCAACTGCCGTACGGCTCCCTCCAGAACTGATTATCTTTTCTTCAGTGATCCAGGGCAAAACATCTTGTTAGTGACATGAAAGAATTCACTTCAGTTCTCCCAGTACTGGTGGAGTACCCACAAACCATCAGGCACTGAGTCAAGGCTGGCCATAAGGAGATAAATAACCCCTACTCTAAGAATTCTCAGAGGCAGTCAGGAAAGCAAACAGGTACTGTTTATTCAGTGTGAGATTATGTACCAAGAGCCATGGGAGCACTGTGAGGAATGAGTGCCTCTATCTGCAGTTCTCAGAAGAGTTGGGGAAGGCTTCACCAATAGGTGTTGTCTGAATGAGAGTTCTGTTTCTTTCGGAGGGGCGGGAGTTGGTTTGTTTTTGAGACAGGGTCTCATGTATCCCAGGTTGGCCTCATACTTACCAAGTAGTTGAGAATGACCTTGAACTTCTGAGCCTCCTGCCTCCACTTCCTAAGTGTGCCACCACACTTGGTTTCAAACAGTACTGGGGATGGAATCCAGGCTTTGTGCATGTTGGGCAAGCACTCTACCAAGTGACCTACATCCACAGCCCTTGCTTTTGTTTTTTGAAACAGTCTCGTGGCTTAGGCTGACTTCCAACTCGGTATGTAGCCAAGGCTGGCCTTGAAATCCTGATCCTCCTATCTCTCAAGTACTAGAATTACAGGCATACACCATTACTGACTAGGGTTTATTTATTTATCTATTTATTTTAAATTACGGTGTGTATGCGGGAGTCAGAGGACAACTCTGAGGAGTCAATTCTCTTCTACCATGTGAGTCCCACGATGGAACTCAGGGCATCAGCCTGGGCGGTAGATACCTTTACCCACTGAGCCATCTCAGCTGACCTCTGAGCAGGAATTTGAAGGGTGGCTGAAATCTTCCCAAAAGCATAAGGCAGGGGAAAGTGAGGAAAGGTGTGATGTACCTCAAAAAAAAACCTACAAAGCATCAGAAGTTCAGAAATGAGGCTGTAAGTAAGTAAAGCTTAGTCCCAAACACTACCTCTTCAGAGCCTGGGGGTAGGAAAAAACAAAAACAAAAAACAAGGCTCTGGGGGTTGGAGAGATTGCTCAGCAGTTAAGAGCACTGACTGCTTTTGCAGAGGTTTGATTCCGGGCACCCACATGGCATCTAACAACTGCCTGTAACTCCACTTCTAAGGGATCTGACACCTTCTTTCGACCTCTGTGGGCATTGCAGGTACACTTACACACATGCAGGCAATACACTCGTATACATAAAAATATTAAAAATAAATAAATAAAACAAAAATCAAAGTTCTAGTTCTATAGTTGCTGAGTAAGCAATTATCTTTCCACATAGAAATCACATCCTTAGTGTTGTGTAGGTGTTCTACAAGATTATTGTGGTGGTTTGAATGAAAATGTCCCCCATAGGCTCCAAGTATTTGGACGTTTTGTCCCCAGATGGTGGCACTGTTTTGGGAGGTCTTAGAAAGTGTGGCTATACTGGAGGAAGCACGTCACTGGGGGTGGGCTTAGAGAGTTCTTAAGTCTTGCCAGATCTCCAGTTGCTCTCTTGTTTCCTGTGCCTGCTGGAAGATGTAGAGTTTAGCATCTGCTACTCCTCCAGCCACCTCTGCTGCCATGCCTTCCTGCCATGATGGACTGTAATTCCCCTGGAACCATAAGGTCAAATAAACTCTTCCTTCTATAAATTGCTTTGATCAGTGTTTCTATCACAGCAGCAGAAAAGTGACCAATACAACAACAGAGATGGGCTGTTGGCTGTGAAGAACCTGACCATGTGGGATTTCGAAGAAATGTGAAAGACTTTGGAAGGTTGGGCTAGAAAAGCAGTTGGTTGCTATAAGTGGAGCTTAACAGGCCATTCTAGTAAGTGCCTGGAAGAAAGTAGTGCTGAGAACAATGTAGTTCCAGAGAGAAATAAGGACTTAAGCAGCACTTGGGATATTTTGGCAAAGAGTCTGGCTGGATTCTGCCCTCAACCAAAAAGCTTGCCCGAGGCTAAGTTGAAAAGCAATGGACTGGGGCTGGAGAGATGGTTCAGTGGTTAAGAATACTGGTTGTTCTTACAGAAGACCCAGGTTCAAATCCCAGCACCCACATGGCGGCTAACAACGGTCCATAACTCCAGTTCCAGGGGATCCAATGGCCTCTTTTGCCTCTGCAGGCATTGCACGACATGGGTGCACCTACCTACATGCAGGCAATACACTCATACACATAAAATAAAAATAATAAACAAAATATTTAAAAAAGAAAAGCAATGGACTAATTTCTCTGGCAGAAGAAATTTCAAGACAGCCTAACGAAGAAATGGTGGTGTGGATATTAATGGTGAATATTATGCAGATCTACAGTGAAAGAGAGCAAATGGGGCAGAAAGAAATACAGTTTGGATTGAAAAAGAGCACTAGAAAGACAAATGATAGAGCCTTGGCCTGTGCTGGAGAGGATCCCTTTAATAAGGAGATTAAAGTGATTAAAGAGGGGTGTAGAGATTCAAACTTAAGCAATGGAGAGAGTGCCTCTAGGGCAAGACCACACCCAGTTAAGCCTCCAACTTGTGAAAGGAAAATGCTATGGGGACCACTGAAGAGAAAACCTTCTAAAATGGATAAAGCAGGTTGGAGTCCATCCCAAACTTGCAGCCAAACTTGCAGTGTCAGTTCACCTGGTGCTGTCTTTATAGGCATGAAAGATGCAAGAGTGAAGAGGTCATCAGTTCTTCCTTTGCAGTTTCAGAGTCACTGAGTCCAGGCAGCATGCAGCAGGGTTTCCTCTGCATAAAGAAGGCCCTGATTGGCCATTGCATGAAGCTGTGAAGGTGAAGCCTGGTTGGCAAGGGAGACCTCAAGAAGACATTCACGATGCCAGAGCTGTGAGGCATCTGCCAAGAAGACCTGCATACAGGAAGTGGTACCAGCCCAAGAGAGAGATGTGTTTTGCATGCAGCAAAGCTGGAGAGACTGAGCCATCTAAGCCCTTTGCAAGTAGAGTCCCAGAAGTCAGACGTGAAACTACTGGATTTGGTGTTTGACCTGCTGTTTTTCAGTTTTGTTTTGGTCTGGAATTTCCTCACTATGCCTCTATTCTTCCCTTTTGGAATGGGAATGTGTATTCGGTTCCACTATATGTGGGGAGTATGTAACTTGTCTTTTGACTTTACAGGGGCTTCCAGTTATTTCCCTGAGTCTCCAAAGAAGACTGTGGACTTTTGAATAGTATTGATACTGATAATGACTATGGAGACTTTTTTTTTTTTTTTTTTGGTTTTTTTGAGACAAGGTCTCCCTGTAGTCCCAGCTGGCCTGGAACTCGCTCTGTAGACCAGGCTGGCCTGGAACTCACAGAGATCTGCCTGCCTCTACCTCCCAAGTGTGCCACCACACCCCGCCAGACCATGGGGACTTTTAAAGTTGGACTAAATGCCTTTTGCATTTTATACGGTCATGAGCCTATGGGGACCAGGGAGTGGAATGTGGTGATTTGAATGAAAATGTCCCCCATAGGCTCTAAGTATTTGGATATTTTGTGCCCAGATGGTGACACTGTTTTTGGAGGTCTTAGAAGGTGAGGCTATCCTGGAGGAAGCACGTCACTGGGGTGGGCTTAGAGAGTTCTTAAGTCTTGCCAGCTCTCCAGTTGCTGTCTTGTTTCCTGTGCCTGCTGGAAGATGTAGAGTTTAGCGTCTGCTACTCCTCCAGCCACCTCTGCTGCCATGCCTCCCTGTCATGATGGACTGTAGTTCCCCTGGAATCATAAGGTCAAATTAACTCTTCCTTCTATAAATTGCTTTGATCAGTGTTTCTATCACAGCAACAGAAAAGTGACTAATACAATTATAATGTAATGGAAAGTTTTGTATTTGAGACGACCATTGGACAGATATTTAAATCTTTTTTTTCTTCAGGTTTATTTGCTTTAAAATTAATTTTATTTACTATTCTGCATGATGTATGTGTTGGCACACATGGTACACATGTGGCTATCAGGGACAGCTTTGTGGAATTGGTTCTTTCTATCTTTATATGGGTTCCAGGCATTGAACTCAGGTTGTAAAGCTCTTTTACTTGCTGAGCCATCACAACTGCCCCTATTTGTTTATTTTAATATTTGTTTATATATTTTGGGGAGGCATGCATGTGTGAAGGTCAGAGGACAAGCACCTTTACCCTCTGAGCAATCTCACTGGCCCCACATGGAACTCTTTTATGTATTTATTATTTATTTGTTTGTTTATTTATTTATTTAGATATTTATTTATTTTTGTCTCTTTGAAACAGGGTCTCCCTCTAGCCCCAGTTGGCCTGGAACTATATGGACCAGGGTGGCTTTGATCTCGAAGAACTCCATCTGCCTTTGCCTCTTGATTGCTGGGATTAAAGACATGCACCACTATGCTGGGCACCACGTTGAACTCTTTGATTCTCTCTTTCCTTCACCCCCTCAAGAGCTGGCATTACAGGTGTGCGCTACCACACCCAGCTTGAATATTTAGGCAGCTGTGATCACACAAAATGTTATAGTGATGATTGGAACTCGAATAACATGGTATTTGACAGAAATCAGGAACTAGGACCCAGAGTAGTGAAAAGACCACCCTACTACATCCTAGTGGGAAAAACCACACCAGCACCCAGCCCTCTTTTCCACTGATGCTGACCTGTTTTCCCCTTAGTATGCTCAGACTGGTGTGCATTCAGTGGACACATGAGAATTCTAGTTACAGTATCCTCTCCAGAAAAAAAGGAAAAAAGTGTATGGCTTAACAGAGCTTTCCAGA
Source organism: Nannospalax galili (assembly GCF_000622305.1). Classification (NCBI taxonomy): domain Eukaryota; kingdom Metazoa; phylum Chordata; class Mammalia; order Rodentia; family Spalacidae; genus Nannospalax; species Nannospalax galili. The sequence goes on from NW_008333404.1 coordinate 781,586, forward strand.
AACATCCAGAAGCAGTTCTTTCATGAGCAAGAGCTTATTAAACAAGAGCAAAATGAACTGACATTTCTCATGTGACTCAAAGAAAAGGTGGTCAAATGCCAAGCCTTATAGAGTTATTTTAGTTGTTGTGTGTGTGTGTGTGTGTGTGTGTGTGTGTGTGTGTATGTGTGTGTGTGTGTGTATTGCCTGCATGGGTTAGGGGCCCTCATATCATGCAATACCCACAGAGGCCAGAAGATTCCCTGGAACTGGAGTTTTGAACAGTTGATGTTACTGCCATGCAAGTGCTGAGAACCGAACCTGGGTCCTCTGGAAGAACAGCCAGTGCTCTTAACCACGAGCCATCTCTCCAGCCCCCTTTTTGTTGTTTTGAGACAAGGTGTCCTATAACCCAGGCTGGCCTCAGATTTTCTGTGTAGCTGAGAAGGACATTGAACTCCACATCCTCCTGCTTCTACCCCACCTCCAAGTACTAGGATTACAGGCGTTCCTCCTCATGCCTGGCTGTAAAGGAGACCTTAAAATCATCTTTCATTCAACCAAAATGTTTGCCACCTGTAACATGCCTCCAGAGCACTGCTCTCTGATGACATGAGCTATAGGAACCTAAACTAGGACAGGGCTACATTTTCAATTTTTCATAAAATATTTACTTTCTTAGAATCCAATTTCATTTTAGGCCTGGCCTTTATCCTTTTGGTGTCAGATGTAATTTGCAAACTCCCTCATCTCATCCTAATCTGGTTGCTGCCCTTTGCTAAAAATATTGATTTTGGTATTTACAACATGAAAACTCCAGAGACCCAGGTGAGGTCTGAGACCACCCCCTTGTCTTTCTGTGGGGCCCTCAGCAACCACCTGTCAGATGCTCCAGGGCTTTTTGCCCTCTAGTGGTTGTAACATGGGGGTGCAGTGTACCTCCACTTGGCTCACACAATTATAGAGCTAAAAGAGTCTTACTAACCCTATCCCCTCCTCTCTAATCCACATTTTTAAAAGAAAGCCTGAGGTGCAGAGAGATTAGGTCTTTAAGATAAGGACACACTAAGGTTAGGGAAGTAGCCAGGCAAGGAACCACAACTTCTTTAGAGGACAGGGAAAGAGAAATGGTCACCACTTGAAGTTTGGAAGGACATAATGACTTTTAAGAAGTTGTCCTCTGCTGGGCGTGGTGGCGCATGCCTTTAATCCCAGCACTCAGGAGGCAGAGGCAGGTGGATCTCTACGAGTTCAAGGCCATCCTGCTCTACATAGTGAGTTCCAGGCCAGCTGGGGCTTCAGGGAGACCCTTTCTCAAAAAGACCAAAAAATAAATAAAATAAAATCAAAATGAGTTGTCCTCTGACCTGTACATGCACAATATCCCCCACCCCTGAAAAATAAAATAAATTGAAATAAGCAAGGGACTGGAAAGATGGCGCTATGGTTAAGAGCACTTACTGGTTCTCACAGAGAACTCATGTCAGGTGGCTCTCAATCACCTGTAACTCCAGCTCCAGGACATCTGACAGCTTTATGCCTCTGCAGGCACCTGCACTGACGTGCTCATACCCACACACAGGCACACATATACACATACATAAAATAAAATCTGTAAATTTAAAAAAACGAGAATTCTGGACTTGTTGAGGATGCAGCCCAGTGGTAAAGCCCTGCTTTACTCACTGTGTGAGGCCTTGAGTTCAATCCCCTGTACACCCTACATACACACATCGTAAGAAATTTTGGACTTAGGTGAGTCAAGTAAGCCAAGAGGACCAGGAGGGGGTGGCTTAAAGAGGAGCATCTCCTCATCACTCACTCCTTAACCACCCCAAACTTTTGCTTCCAAGGAAAGGCACTCTGTAAATCACTCCCATTCAGGATAAGGATTTCTCTTTGGCTTTGGGGGAGTCTCTCCTTAGATTGGGGGCATAGCACCCTACTGTGGATCTAGATTCTTGTCTAGACTTTAACTTAAAGTAACTCACCCTTACCCATCCCTACCTTTGTGCCTCATTTCCTTAAATTTGGATTGGATGCTAAGTTTCTTTTGGTAATGATAATGTATGTTTGCCTCTTGGCATACAGAGATCTGGTGGTACTTACTAGACGGAGCAATTTGAATACAGGTTCTCTGCCTTTCCCTCTTAACAGCTCATAGCCAAACCCTATACGTTTGACATAATAAATGTTCAAAATATTTATAAACAAAATTAGCATATAGAGTATCCACTGTGTGCCAGACATACTACACACAGTCTTTATATGGCTTTGTGCAGACCACTGCTACAGCCCTGAAGGAGTGAAGGCACAACATAGCACGAAGGGCTAGGGGGCCAGGGCTAGGTCTACACTGCCTCCCTGTGCATCTTTAGGTGGGAGACTTTCTCTCCGTGTCTCAATGTCCTCATTTGTCAAATGGGAAATGATGGTGCTTGGCTCACTGTAAGCACTCAGTAAGTAAACGTTACTATCTTGGTTTTACAGATGGAGAAATCGAAGCTTAGCGAGTTTAAATAATTTTCTCCTACAAGCATGGTCAGTAAAGGACAAATTATAAGATTATAAGCAAGCTCTAAAGCCCATGCTAACTCTCTTAGCTCTATACTACACTGTTCCACTACTTTACATTCTTTAAAAATGTATTTGTATTTTTCATGTGTATGGTGTTTTCCCTGCATGTATATAAGTGCACCCAGAGAGGCCAGAAGAGGTTGGATTCCTTGGGACTGGATTGAATGGTTGTTAGCTACAATGGGTATGTGGGCACTGGGAACTGAACCCAGGTCCTCTGAAAGAGCAGTGAGTGCTCGTAACCTCTGAGCCATCTCTCCAGCTCCATATTCCACTGCTTTTGAATAACCAAATGCAAGAAGTGAGTAATAAGCCAGGTATGGTGGCGCACGCCTTTAATCCCAGCACTTGGGAGGCAGAGGCAGGTGGATCTCTGTGAGTTCGAGGACAGCCTGGTCTACATAGTGAGTTCCAGGCCAGCTGGGGCTACAGAGAGACCCTGTCTCAAAAGAAAAAAAAAAAGATTGAGCGATAAATGAAAGTCTTTATTGCTGGTGGTTGCCATTTTGCCATTTGACTCTTCATTAAGGAGCATATTGGTGTGCAGGATCTACCTTTTCCTCATTCCCTGGGATCCATTAAGTGGGTAGACAAATACAATTATTTTTTTCTTTAAAACAGGGTCTCACCGTATGGTCTCAACTGGACTGGAGCTCACAATTCTCCTGCCTCAGCCTCCCAAATGCTGGAATTACAGCTATATGCTACTTTGCCCCGCTGATAATAATTCTTTAAAAAGAGCAAAGGGGCTGGAGGGATGAATCAGCAGTTAAGAGCACTGGCTGCTCTTTCAGAAGACCTGGGTTCAGTTCCCAGCACCCAAATGGTGGCTAACAACCATCCATAACTCCACTTCCTGGGTACTCGATGCCTCTTCTGACCTCATTGGGCATTGCACAATACAGGTATACTTACACAGATGCAGGCAATATACTCATAAAAACAATAATATTTTTAAAATAATCAAATATTTTAAAAAGAAGAGTGAAGCTGGTCATGGTGGTACATGTTTATAATCCTAGCGCTTAGGAAATAAAGCAGGAGGATCAGGAGTTCAAGATCAAGGTCATATTCTACATAGCCAGTTCAAGGCCAGGTTGGACTACATGAGACCCTGTCTCAAAAAACAAATTTTTTTAAGGAAAAATGGGAAAGCCAGGTGTGGTGGCACATCCTACAATCCTAGTACTTGGGAGGGAGGCACTTGAGAACCTTATGGGTTACACAGCAAGACCTTGTTAGAAGGGGAGGAGAGCTACGGGGGCGGTGGGGGGAGACAGAAGTGATGCTTGCAGTGGAGAATATAGGTGTCTGCTAAATCAGTGTGTACTTACTGTGTGCTAGGCACTGTGTGGATTGAAGACACCCTTAATCTTTAAAACTTTGCAATCTAGTTAGTGAAAAAGACATATGCAAAGTCTAGATTATAATGGGAAATAGTATATTACTGTATCCTACAGCAGGATGGCACAGAGGGTTTGCGTTAACAGTTCCAGAAACAGAATACAACCCAGGCTTGAGGATTCTGGAGCAGCTTCAAAGAGGAACATTCTGCCTAAAATTTGGAAGTTGAATAATTTTATTTGAATTTATCTTTTTTTTTTTTCTTTTCTTTCCTTGGTTTTTTGAAATAGGGTCTCCCTGTAGCCCCAGCTGGCTTGGAACTCACTATATAGACCAGGCTAGTCTTGATCTCACAGAGATCCACCAGCCTCTGCCTCCTGAGTGCTTGGGATTAAAGCTGTGCATCACCATACCTAGGTTTGGTGTGTGTGGGGAATGGGGGCGGGGGCAGGGTATTGATGACTGAATTTAGGGCCTCACACATGCTATGCAAGTGGTCTACCACTGAGCTAATCTTGTGTTTTTTACTTTTTATTTAAATTAATTAATTAACTTATTTATTTATTTATTTTTGGTCTTTTTGAGACAGGGTCTCCCTATAGCCACAGCTGGCCTGGATTCGCTATGGAGACCAGGCTGGCCTTAAACTCACAGAGTGAATGCTGGTACTAAAGGCATGTGCCACCACACCCGCTTCCTTATTATTTTATTTTTATTTTATGTGCACTGAAGTCCTGTCCCTTTAATCAGAGTCCAGAGCCCAGTGTGGTGGTGTATACCTGTAATCCCAGCACTTAGGAGGGAGGCTGAGGCAGGACTGCTGTGAATGTGAGGCCTGCTTGGGTTACATGGTGAGTTCCAGGCCAGCTTAGGCTAGAATGTGGCTGAGTGGGTAAAGGCACTTGCTGCCAAACCCGATGACCTGAGTTCAGTCGCAAGAACCCACACGGTGGAAGTAGAGAACCAACTCCCAAGTGTTGTCCTCTGACTTCTGTGTGTACCCACCAAATAAAAACAAAACAGAACAAAGCAACTATAATAACGACAAAAAGTTGAGTCCAGACCCACATCTGGGGAAGGCCTCCCCTCTTTGTCTCTCCCACCCCTTCCCCAAAGGCCTTCAGTTGGGCCCACCATCCCCCAAATATGTCAGCTGATTTCCACCCTAGGTTTTCTTCCTGCCCATTCTCCTGGGCTCCACCTTCTCAAATCCTGCAGGGTTACAGCTAGCCCTACATCCTCTCTACCTTTTTCTCTATAGCGTTTCTCATTTTCTGTCATCACTCACCTGTCCCCAGGTTGTCCCCACCCACCCAACAACAGTCCCAGCTTCTGGAGGAACACAACCCTGTTCTTTTTTTTACCATCCCAACTTCCCCATATCTGCCCAATATTGTGCGAATACTGGGTGTTTTAATTCTTTTTCCTGTGTTGAAGCTGTTGGTTTCAAGCAAGTGCCTAAAGAAATGTCTTTCTAAGGTCTGTTGGCCATTTCAGAAATTTGGAAATGTAATGATCAATTCATTAGAAAGAAACATGTGGCTGAAAAGAAAAAAATTTCCTGTCTCTTTTTCCCATCTCCTAATAACAATCTCTCTAAAGTATTTCCTTATACATTATTTTCCATAAGCCACACAGTTATTCAATATTTTTCTCTCCTAAAAGGCTTACAGCTTTTTTTTTTTTTTTTTTTTTTTTTTTTTTTTTTTGAGATAAAACCTTACTCTGGCTGGCCTAGAACTCTATGTAGACCAGCCTGGCCTCAAACTCATAAAGAGCCACTGGCCTCTGCCTCAAAAGTGCCTTGAATAAAGGTATTTGCTACACCTGGCTTACACAGTACTTTAACCAGATGCAAATAAATATTTAAATATTGTAGACAAAAAAAGGAAGGTATTTCAGATGAAAGAAACAAGACCGGCAGATGTGCAAATATGATCTGAGCATGCGCAGAAGGCACAGGGCCCATTACCTGGCTAGAGAGCAACCCACCCCCAACCCCCCAGAAAAAGAGAAGGACGAAGACTACAAATAACCAGAAAGAGAGACAAATTTACCAGCATGGATAACAGTCCTGTGTATTTATTTCTAGCCTTTTTAGAAACTTTTTTTTTCTTTTGGCAAAGCTGTAGTAAATGCCCATAACATTTTGTGTCCCACTTTTCTTCACTTAGCATTCTGAGCGCTGTTCCCCGAGGCAGCAGTCTTCGTGACAGGAGTCTGCACTGAATACATAATGCCTCAGAGTGGCCGCGCCCTAATTCCTTACCTATTTCTCTATTGCACACGTTATTTCCCATTTTATACTGCTGTGATAAGCACTACAACAAGTCTGTTGTGCTGAGAAGCGGAAACGATGCTTGGTGAGTCCTCCAGCTGCCTGAAGAAGGCTCACCCGAGCCTGGAGTGTCTCTGGACTCCTCCTTCGCCTGAGCCAGCAAGACTGATCTTTTACTGCCTTAAGCCAGTCAGGGTTCACGTTTTCTCTGACTTGCCACCCACTTTATCCCACCTCACACGAGGTCCTCAGGGCAGGACCACATTTGTCCTGCTTTCTGCTGCAGCCTCACATGAATCCCCAAAGGCCTAGTGCTCCC
>NW_008333404.1:788193-793476 GCF_000622305.1 Nannospalax galili
GGTCACATTTTCCACCGTGAGCCCTTTTTCTTTTTTGCTTCACTAGTTTAAAACTAGTTTACAGTTTTAAAACTTGGTTTACAGTTTTTGTGAGTTAAAATATTTTCCTTTGTGGTTTTTCATATAAAAATTCTAAGGGGCTGGACAGGTGGCTCAGAGGTTAACAGCACTTAATGTTTTCCCAGAGAACCTAGGTTCAGTTCCCAGCATCTACATGGCAGCTAACACCCATCTTCCATATGCACCAGTGTATGCATAATGCACTTACATACATGCAGGAAAAACACTCATATACATAAAATAAATTTTTAAAATACTTAAAAAACTCTAAATGTATTACTTTATTTAAAGACTTTAAAAATTATTTTTTTTATGTGTATGAGTGTATTGCCTGCATGTATGTAAGTGCGCCCATGATATGAAATGCCCAAGGAGATCAGAAGAGGGCATCAGATCCCCTGAAGCTGGACTTGGCTGCCATGTGGATGCTGGGAATCAAACCCAGGTCCTCTGCAAGAACAGCCATTGCTCTTAACCACTGAGCCATCTCTCCAGCCCCTTAAAAACTATTTTTTTTTTTTTTTTGTCTTTTTGAGACAAGGTCTCCCCTGTAGCCCCAGCTGACCTGGAACTCACAGAGATCCATCTGCCTCTGCCTCCCAAGTGCTGGGATTAAAGGCATGTGCCACCACGCCTGGCTTAAAAATTATTTTTAATTATGTGTACATAATACATAACAATGTGTGTGTGTCTGAGGAGTTCAGAAGATGGTGCTCATCTCCAGGAGTTGGAGTTACAGGTGGTTGTAAGCCACCTGACATGAGTGCTTGGAATCGAACCTGGGTCTTCTGCAAGAGCAGCCATCTCTCTAGCCCTAAATATACCACCTTTAAAATTTGATATTTAGCTGAATAAAGCTAAATTAATACTGTGATTGAAAATATATTTTAAATATTTGTCATGAGTTTATTAAAAAATCTGTTGCAAATTGTATCATTCCTGATTACAAAGAACTTTGTGGTAGTTTTAAATAAATTTTATACTTCTAAAAAAAAGATTTGATATTTAGGCTGGGCATAGTAGCACATGCCTTTAATCCTAGCATTTGGGAGGCAGAGGCAGATGGATCTCTATGAGTTAGTAGACAGCCTGATTGACATTGTGAGTTTTAGGTCAGCCAGTTACTATATAGTAAGACCCCATTCTATTCTAATTTTTCTACAGTTAATTTTTAAGTAAGTTACCTAGAGTTTATTTAGGTGCACTGTTAAGGTTAAAGTCCTCCCAAAGATAGTAATTATGTATACATAATTGTACAAAGTCATGGGATTTAATGCAATATTTCAACACATGCATACAATAGGTATTGATCAAATCAAGGTAATTGGCATATCCTTTGTCCAAATTTTTAACTGTTCAAATGCCTTTTCTCCTGCTGAGCTGCAATGCTTACATAAAATTGGGTCTATTTCTGCCTAGTCTGTTAAACTGATATACAAGCTGCTTTGTCAAGGCTAAGACTCTTCCCAATTAAGCTCCGTCTTTAAGATGGTTTTGTTTTGTTTTACTTTCAGTGCTGGGGATCAAACCCAGGGTCTCATACATTCAAGGCAAGTGCTCTAAGAAATGGCTTATGTTCCAGCTTTGCCTAAAGTTTTCCCTTCGCCATTTTCTCCTGTTGATTCTTCCAGATGAATTCTAAAAATGTTCTATTGAATTATAGTATAATTCACTGTAATTACACAAACCCAAAAATAAATGAAAATTTGACATCTTTATAATTTAAATTTCTCTATCCAGAGAAACTTTTTAGAAAAAGTATATGAATGTTTTGCCTACATGTATGTAAGTGTACTATGTGTATGCAATGCCTGAGGACACCAGAAGAGGGTATTGGATCCCCTGGAACTGGAGTTAAGGGCAGTTATTAACTACCATATAGGTGCTGGGAAACAAACCCTGATCTTCTTCAAGAGTAGCCAGTGATCTTAACTGCTGAGCCATCTCTCCAGCCCTCTAGGGAAATTGTTTTCACTAAGGGTTGCTCCTTTTGTTGTTTTATTTTCAAAGGCTTATTATTATAACAATTATTTTATTATTATTATTATTATTTGGAACAGGGTCTCTCCATGTATCCCTGATTGTCCTGAAACTCACTCACTATGTAGATCAGGCTGGCCTCAATCTCACAGAGATCTGCCTGCCTCTACCTTTTAAGGGCTGAGATTAAAAACATGTGCCACCACAGCTGGCCTTATTTTTATTATTTTTAATTATGTGTATATGTGTGTGTATGTATATGTGTGCAGGAGTGCAGCAGTGGCCATAGATGCCAGAAGTATAGGATTCCCCTGGAGTTGGAGTTACTGGTGGTTGTGAGTCACCTAATGTGAATGCTGGGAACCATACTCAGGTCCTCTGCAAGAGCACTAAGTGCTCTTAACTGATAAACCATCTCTCCAGCACACTGTTTTACTTTTTTTTGTGGTTTGAGGAATCAATTTTAATCTTTATGTGTCAGATTATAAGTATAATAAATGAAAAAATCACTTAATGAACCAAAGTTTTTTAATTAAAAAAATTTTTTTTAATTTTATGTGTGTATTGCCTGCAGGTAGGTAAGTGCACCCGTGTTGTGCAATGCCCACAAGGACAGAAGAGGTGGTCAGATCCCCTGGGACTGGAGTTATGGACAGTTGTTAGCTGCCATATGGGTGCTGGGATTCGAACCCGGGTCTTCTGCAAGAACAACCAGTGTTCTTAACCGCTGAGCCATCTCTCCAGCCCCATGAACCAAAGTGTTTAAAAAATATTTTATTGCTGGGCATGGTGGCACATACCTTTAATCCCAGCATTCAGGAGGCAGAGGCAGGTGGATCTCTGTGAGTTCAAGGCTGGCCTGGTCTACATAGTGAGTTCCAAGCCAGCTGGGGCTACAGGGAGACCCTGTCTCAAAAAGACTAAAAACAAATTTTTTTTTTTAATTTGTTTTTATTGTGTGTGTATGAGTGTATCACCGGCATGTGTGTAAGTGCACCTGTGTTGTATAATGCCTGCAGAGATCAGAAGAGGGTGTCAGATCTCCTGGAACTGGAGTTATGGACAGTTGTTAGCCAACATGTAGGTGCTGGGAATCGAACCCAGGTCCTCTTCAAGAACAGCCAGTGCTCTTAACTGCTAAGCCATCTCTCCAGGCCCCTAAGGGACAGACTTTCATTTCTTTGGAGACTGCTACTATAATTCCCATCAGCTTTCTTTGGTTTTGGCTCAACAGCCCCAACAGATAGGACAAAGATAGTAGTACTTGGGACAGATTCAAATGAATCTTAGCTGGTGAGGAAGATGGGCTTGGGCAGATAAAAGACTAGAGGTGGGGGGCAGCAAGGCAAACTTCAGTGGTAATCCAGGCTTAAGGCAATGGGCTAAGGCCAGCCTGTAAATATGGGACAGGGCACATGTGAGATTTTTTTTTTTTAAATGTGTATGAGTATTTTGCCTACATATAAGTAAGTGCACCCATGTCATGCCTATGGAAACCAGAAGAGAGTGTTAGATCCCCTGGAACTGGAGTTATGGACAGTTGTTAGCTGCCATGTGGGTGCTGGGAACCAAACCCCAATCCTCTCCAAGATCAGTCAGTGCTCTGAACTACTGAGCCATCTCTCCAGCCCCCATATGTGAGCTTTTCAAGAGAAGAAACTAGGACAAGTTGACACACTGGATACACTTGGATAAAGAAATGGAAAGAGGAGTCTAAGATGGTTGAAAATGTCTGTTCTGAAGGGTTATGGTTCTATTGAGAGAAAGTAGGAGAGAGTGAAGTCAGATGTAGTGGCATGCACCTGTGATCTCAGCACTTCAGAGGGTGAGGCAGGAGGATCAAGAGCCAGCCTGGGTTACACAGTGAGACCCTGTCAAAAAACAAAAAAAAGAAAAAAGCAAGCAAGCACTAGACACCGCAGAAGGGGACCGTGTAGGATGAAGCCCACTACAGACCTCGGACCTGGACATGCAAAGCAGCCAAGGAGAGTCTAGTCTATTTTGTGTCTATACATGTGTTTATGTGTCTTGGTGACCAAACCCCTGTCAGGAAATTAATTATCCTGCCACCATCTACCCTCAATCCCTTATCCCAGAGGGCTCTAGGGAAAGAGAGTCTAGTACAAAAGCCACACACATTTTAGAGTTCAAAGTGCCAATACTCAGAGCATGCTGAGCCAGGAATTACTCATCTTTAAGGAATATCTCCTTTATCCTCAGCCTGGATAAGCATTTTCTTTGGGAAAGAGGGGCTAGAGAAGATTTAGGTCTCTAACTTTTGAGTTTCAAGGCTGTGATGCTTATAACTGGGGCAGGATAGATAGGAAACAATTATTCCTTGCAAAGCCACAGTTCTAAATCAAAGCATGAAAAAGAGGCCAAGGCCCTAGGCTAACATCTGTTGTTGAGTCAGAGCCTAAACAGACTCAGGCCCTAGCTTGAAAGCATGGCTCTGAGGAATGAGAGGACCCAGGGGATTATCATGGGCCCCACAGAAAACGGCCACTTAGAACAGGGAGCTGGTTAGAGGGGGAAAGCTGCTTTTCATCCCAAAGGACATTATCCTCCTCAGTTAAAGTAAGTTACTTTAAACTGTGTCATGGCAGACTATGCTTTCAAAGTGAAAGTATTTCATGGTAGAACATTTCATGGTGAACAATAATTTAAAACAGGGATAAAGTTAGACATGGTGATGCAAACCTGTAATCCCAGCACTCAGGAGGCTAGTACAGGAGGATAGTTGGTGACTTTGAGGTCAGCCTGAGGTAATAGTGAGACCCAAAGAGAGATAGGATCAGAGATACACATGTGCGTATACACACACACACACACACACACACACATATTAAACAAATCAGCTTTGGGCCTTAGAAACTGAGGGTTTTTTGTTTTGTTTTGTTTTGTTTTTTGGTCTTTTTGAGACAGGGTCTCCCTGTAGCCCCAGCTGTCCTGGAACTCACTATGTAGACCAGGCTTGCCTTGAACTCACAGAGATCCGCCTGCCTCTGCCTCCCAAGTGCTGGGATTAAAGGCATGCACCACTACGCCTGGCTAGTTTTTTTTTTTTTTAATACTTTTACTTATTATTTTTATTTTATGTGTACGAGTGTATTGCCTGCATGTATATGACTACACCTGTGTTGTACAATGCCACGGAGGCCAGAAGAGGGCTTCGGATTCCCCTGGAACTGGAGTTAAGGACGGTTCGTAGCAGCCATGTGGTGCTGGGAATCGAACCCAGGT
>NW_008333404.1:793955-822302 GCF_000622305.1 Nannospalax galili
GGGTGCTGGGAATCGAACCCAGGTCCTCTGCAAGAGCAGTCAGTGCTCTTAACTGCTGAGCCATCTCTCCAGCCCCTTAGTTTTTGTTTTTGAAACAGGTTCTCACTATGTAGCCTTAGTTAGTCTAGAACTTGCTATGTAGACCAGGCTGACCTTGAACTTTAGATTCTCTTGCTTCTGCATCCTAAGTGCTAGGATTATAATGTGTACTAGAAACTTGGTTTCTGTTTTGCAGAGCAGGGATTTAAATTCAGTGCTCTGTCACTAAGCTTTTATTTTGTTTTTGTTTTTGAAACAGGTTCTCACTATGTAGCCTTAGTTAGTCTAGAACTTGCTATGTAGACCAGGCTGACCTTGAACTTTAGATTCTCTTGCTTCTGCATCCTAAGTGCTAGGATTATAATGTGTACTAGAAACTTGGTTTCTGTTTTGCAGAGCAGGGATTTAAATTCAGTGCTCTGTCACTAAGCTTTTATTTTGACAGAGGGTCTCACTAAGTTGACCAGGCTGATCTTAAACTTGTGATCTTCTTGCCTCATCTCCAATGTAGCTGAGACTAACAACCTGTGCCACCAGGTTGGACTACAAAGTTCCAATGTACCATTTGGTTGAAACAATATGTCACTGCCCAAGCTCATTTCTGCTCAGGGGAAGGGAAAATGAAGAAATGGAACATGAGCAGTTGTTGGGGAGGCAAGGAACAAGGACTCCCCAGAGCTGCTTTTCCCACGTCAGCTCTGACATTCCAGGTTTATGGGAGGCTGGCTGCATGTCTGGGCACCTCTTAACACCCAGATCAGAGAAGCAGGCTCTCATGGCAAAGGTCCCAGAGAGGTAGAACTCAACCCTCCCTCCACAAAATACCACAGTAGCACACAGGAGCTGACTTAAAATATCAAAAATGCAGGCAATAAAAGGCAGCTGGAGCCGGGAGCTTGCTCACCACACCCTTTCTGAGGTCTTGAGCACTTTCTCCTTGGCAGTCTCCATCCTCCATCTCTAATTGGAAAGATTGCCAAGATACTAACTTGTTTTCTCCAGCTACTTCCTTGTAGCATACGCCCCCCTGTGGCAAGCCCCCTCTCCTTCCAAAAGGGATATAACTAAACTCAGAAGCAGACACCAGAGACACTTTTTTTTTTTTGGTCTGAAGAATCTCTTAGCGCCTTGCTGCTGGTCTTCAGAGTGTCTCCTGCCCACTTCCTATCTCCAACCCACATCTCTGCCCCTCCCACAGAGCCTCCCTTTCCTGCAGGGCAGCACACTCACTCCTGCATCCTCCAGCTAGGCCAGTCTTCTTGGCACCCTCGCCAACCCCGCCCTGCTTCCACCCTGAAAAAAAGCACTGTCTAGATAGATCCATGCCAAGCAAGACTGCCAGGGGAAGAGGAGAAACCTTGGGTGTCAGGAGACAAATCCAGGTCTGGAGAGGAAGGTTTCTGATGCATTTCGATGCCTGTAGGATGAATTAGTTCAGAAGCAGGAGTTGGGAAGAATTTATACTCTGAATGGAAGGAGAAAGGGAAACTAGAAATGAGACAGGGTCTGGCAATAAAGATGGTGCTTTCTGGTTTGGCCCAGGGGAGTTTGTGTAGATTCAGCTATGCCTTGTCTGGCCCTGCAGTCAGCTAGCTTTTTGGCAGAAAGAGGGAAAAAAAAAATCATTGTACTAATTGAACGAGACCCAGAAAATAAACCCATGGACAGTTGCATCATTTCCAGGGTGCTTTTGATTTCTGCAAAGGATCCAAGCTGCTCATCTACCTCTGGTGCTGACTGGCTCCTTCTATGCAGTCTTAGGACCAGCATCTCTGACTGGTACTGTTCCAAATGAGGGCCAAATGGCCAAGCTGAGAAATCCCACTGCCCCAGACAGGGTCAAAGCTATGGTTGGAGACCAACACCTACAATAGAGACTCAGACCATGGAGCTGGGCTGCTTGTAACTGCATGTCATGACATCCTCATGTCACAATCTGGGACAGTGAGAACATACCCTTCAAATGTTGACATAGGGTACCCACCTTCAAGAGACCATATGTTCTTTCATCCCCTCCAAAAAGTAAAAGGAAACCAGGTCAAGAGATCAAAGAGACACATTAACATAATTTATTAAAGTCACCATACAAAGATTATGTCACAGGAAAACTAAAAACAAGAGTTTGAAGGGATATGGAGATCATCTGTCTCAGCCTCCTCATTTTGCAAATAAGGAGACTGCCTAAAGTCTTAGAATACCATACAGACAAAGCCAGGGCCAGTCCTGACACACAGGAACAGATTTAAGGCTTCAGGTTGTGAGCCAAGTAGATCTAAGACTACAGCCATACGACAGAAAACATGATGAGCTGCAGGATCATTCGGAGCTAGAATAAAGACCTACTTTGGAGCAGAGGGGTTCAGAGTGGTTAGGGGAAGAACCCACCCTTGTCCCCAGCAGTCCTGATTCCCCCCTTCCCCAAACAACACACACTCAATGACAGACATTAGCCTCCTGAGGTACATATCAACTTTGGAGGAGGAGTGAACAGAAGCAGAGGATAGGCAGAGGAAGCACTAGCACAATGTCACTCTGAAATCAGCAAGGCCCATGAGGACACTCCACCCAGTACCTCAGGGGAAGGCTGCAGAGCACTGGAACTAGATTAATTAGGATGTAAGCAAAACCAGCAATAACTTAGCAAAATAAATACAGTAAGGAATTTGCTGGGACTGATGTAACTCGCTGAAAACAGTTCTCAGCTCTGGGTTAGGAAGACAGGTGTGCCTGTCGGTACGCTGCAGGGGAAAACCAAAAGAGACTCGGAGTTTTCACAGCAGAGAGAGGACATGTGAACATGGGCCTAGAGAACCCACCCTGCTAAAAGCTACTCCTTGCATGGCCACTCCTTTGTCCAGTTTACTTGCTCAGACCAGGCCCAGCAGGTAGCCCCCACTGGTTATCCATAGGAGGCCCAGGTTAGCATGGGGCAGGGGTGGAGCAAGCAGAAAAACAAACAGTTTGTTGCTAAGAACAGAGCTGTTTGCAGAAGGAACTTCATTCCCCCAGGACACACTCCAATCACTGTACATCTGTGCTTCCAGCTTTTTGGGCTGAGACAAATTTTATCACTTCTCTGGACCTGATGAAGGCCTGGCTTCTTGGGCAGCTAGACTCCAGTGTACACAGAGGGGAAGCTCTGTTACACAGAAAAACAGTAATGGGAATAAGGATATTGCCCTGCTCCTGCTAGCAAGAAAATGTCTTCCCAAGGGCTGTGGTGTCCGCGGAGATGGGCATGCTCCATCTGCCCAGCAAGCAGAGAATAGGTGCTTAGGACATGAATCCAAGACCTGGAGCAACCAGGGTACAGTCAGCAAGTCAGAGTCAGTATCAACAGCCTACAAGGGTGATGGGCTTCTCTGTAGGACATAGACGGCAGCAATGGCGGCATCCATCTCCTGGCAGCTCAGGTTTCCACCACTCGAATAAGAGGCAAAGGCTTAGGGCTGGGGGGCTTGGATATCCTGACGCTGGAAAGAAAGTTGTAAATAGCACTATGCTGCTATCCAGCACCTCTGACAGCCTCCCTGCCACATGTGCCTCTGGAATCCTATACTTCAGTGCTGGCTACCTCCTGAGTTCTCGGAGCTCTGCAACAATGATGATGCTCAGTAACTCTGAGGAGAACCTTTGGTGGCGATGGTGATAAAGACAGGGCTAGTGGAAAAACCAGGAAGTAAAGATAACAGAGATTCGTGAGTTTTTTCAAGATTTGTGAATCTCCTAAAAAGGAACCTCTGTAAAGATAGGCAAATCTGTTGTATGCAACAGAAGCCATGCAGGGTCCTCCTGGGTTGATGGTATCAGGCTTTACTCTAAGCAGGCTAGGAAATAGCATATTTAACACAAATCAGAGATTGAGGGTGGAGAGTTGGATTTGAAAGCCTTATCCTTATCTTAGCACTATAGGTTTCACAAAGCCTTTCCCTCTTCTCTTCTTGCTCGGGCCCACTCTACACACACACTCACCTGCCCAGGTTCTCTGTCTTGGCCCGGGTCTGGGTGCTGAAATTCCCATGACTGATCTGCTTCTCTATCAAGTGCTCCATCCGGTCGTGCATCTCTAAATTCTATAACACAAGCTATGGTGTTACAATGAGCTGTTTTCGGACTTGCCATGTGTCCCATTTACCTGGCTCCTTCTGGTCTTCCTATCTCTGCATTTATGCTGCTGTTGCCCCCATCTCTACCATGCATACCAGCACCCAGAGATGACCTTTCCTTTATCTTCATCATAACAGAGTGCTCTCTTCCTCTAATGCCTGCTCCTCAATCACTGCAATGCTGACTGTTCTGGTACTTTCTCTACACGTATGTCCTGTGTGTAGTTTCTGTCTTTACTGAGATACTCACATGCCTTTGTCAATGTGCTGTCCTATTAAATATTTGTGGGGTTTTTTTCAATGTATTTTATCTCTAACTCTAGACCACAAACTCTCTAAACACCTTGTCTCCCATATTACAGGAATCTTCACACAGTGGCTTGCAAAGTGATCTACAGGTGCCAACAGACAGGAAGGGCTCTGCAGCAAAGCAAAAATCAGGCTAGAAGTCAACTCAGTAGCTATTCAGCCCATTATCTATGCCATGGAGAGATGCCAACTATACAATGTCTCATCCTCTTTCAAAGCCTGGCTCCACTGTCAGCAAATCTGTAAAGCTCATAGGGCCAAAATATCCATGGTAGGTAGCTTGCACCATGATACTATTGATGTTTGGTTGAGTGTGTAATGTGGGCAAACGCAGGTCTTACCATTGTCAGCAGCTCCCTCAAAGTTCTCAGTAAAATGTTTGCTCAACTCAACTAACCATGGCACAACCATTTCAGATATTCACTTCCAAGCAGCTGCTAGACAGGATCGAGAGCCTCTCCATGATTGGCCCCTCCCTGTGCCCAGGCTTCTCAACAGCCCTGTTCCTGATTGGGGCTGTCCCATATACAAACCTCTGCCTCCAGATAGGCAATTTTCTCCTTGAGCTCTTGGATGGTGGCATCCTTTGACTGGATCACAGCTTTCGAATTCTGGAGCTGTAAAGATGTAAAAGACACTGGAGTTTATTTTGCAGAGACACATTACATACCAAACCAAACAACCTTAGCCACTGGGGAAGCCTGCAGAGAAGAAAGGAGACCTCTGCCACTCTCATGGTTCTACTATCATTCCTAAAAGCTTTATTTTAGTCAATACTGAACTCCAAAGCAGGTGTAGTACAGTGAGAGGGAATATCATCCTCATAAATCCAAAATACATAACATGATTCAAAACCCATTCCTTTTGGTTCTGGAAAGTATAAACTAATTATTCACTCATCTAGTAAATATTTATTGAGTGCTTACTATATTACAGATCCTGTTATAAACCATGGGAAATGGCAGGAAACAAAACACATACACATGGAGCTTACATGAAGGAAATGAGCCCTCCCACTTAGGGGGTCTTAGATTCTCAAAACAGTTTTGTAAATCATCACATTCTGAATGAGCTACTCTGAGGTTCAGGTAGAATAGCTAGGCAGGAATCTGCAGGAGGCACAAAGCCTGATAATCTTCACACAGACAACTGAGTATATTATGACTCATTTACCAGCACAGTTCAGAGTGTAAGGGAGACTAATCTCTTTTCCAATGGGAAAGTAGAAGCTAAATGGTCAAAAATGTCCATGAAAGACAGGAAAAGCAATACCAATAGCTCAAACTCTAGCAATTGGCAGCTACAAATGTTTTTTGGAAAACATTATAAACCAAGTTGCCTAGAAGAATAAATAAATAAAAGCACAGAGCTGGGACAATACTCAGGGCAGCACAGAGTTGGGGCAATGCCCAGGGCAGCTAAGATGTGACCCTGTGTACCTGCTCTATCATTTGCCGAACTTTCCGTTGCTGGCTCTTGAGCATGTCATCCAAGTGGTGGATCTTCTCCCGCAACCCAGACACTTCCTTTTCCAGAGCAGCAGCCCTAGAGGATAAAGACCAGGGGCTGAGGCCAAGGGAAAGGCTGTCCCAATCACACTTGCCAAGTGTGTGAGTCCCTCTATCCCAGTGATTTGCCCTGAAGAACAAGTATCCAACATCCAAGAACATCACAGAAGTCACCTGGTACAATGAAAAGAGAGACACTATAAGTCATTCTGTATCTCTCTAGAGGGTAAAATTAGAATACATAGATATTTAAGGGAGGTAGTTTTTATAACAGAGGAAAAAAATTTCGGTATTAAAGCTGGAAGAAAGTTGGCTGCCTTGAATATGATGAGCTTGTTATTACTCAAAGATTCAAGTAGGAACTAGAATTATATCCCAAACCATCAAGCTATTAGCAAAGATTTTTTTTTCTTCTTTTGAGATACATTCTGTGTATCCCTGGCTGGCCTGGAACTATGTAGACCAGGCAGAACTCACTTGCCTCTGCCTCCCACAGGTTGGAATTAAAGGGATCTGCCACCATGCCCCTGGATTTTATATCACAAGAGATAAGATCTGAAGATACTTAAAGCCTTGTCACACAATTGTTTCTAAGTATCCTGACTCCCAAACCACTGGTGCTTCCTTTACATTCTAAGAAAATTAAGTCAAAATACTCAATAAGAAATATTTGGTCTTTGTCCTCATTTCCTGACACAGAGTTCCTCTAACCCTCATAGATTCCTAAGCACAAGAGAGATAGAGGCATGCTTTGTTGGCCCTGGTTTCTAGCTCTTGACAAGATGCTTGGAATCTCCAGGAGTGATAAGTGTCTTCTGTATGATAAGAAAGTGAATGCTGACTAGGGTTTGTAGAAAGTTGCAGGATCTGGGCTAGCCGCCAGAAAATCCAAGGTATAGTTAAAAGGGTGGAAATGCCAGCCCCTTTCCAACCTCTGGAGGAGAAATCAACCATGACTGCATGATGGAACATCCACTAAAATCCTAAAAAAAAGGCTTCAAATTCTGGTCCAGGAATGCACATGGCATGCCAAGAGGTCAGTACACACCACTCCCTGGGGCAGCAGCTCCTGTACACTCTGGAGCACATCTTTTATACCTCCTCATCTAAATCCTTTGTAAGAACCTAGTGAAAGTAAGGTAACAAATTATCAGATCTGAGAAGGCAACTGGGGAATCCCCACTCCAAATTTGTAGACAAGCGGGGGAAAAAAGTAGGAGTGCCCTTAGATACTCTAATTTCAACTGGCGTCTAAAGTGGGGGTGGTCTTGTGGAATTGAACCTTTCACATATGGGGTCTGCATTAACTCTGGGTAGTGTCAGAATTGATTAAATTGTGGGAGTCCCAATCAGTGGCCACAGAGTAGAGAATTGATTGGTGGGAAAACCTGTACCCTCGGTGTCAGAGTGTTAGGAGTAGAGGATCAGTTTTCCTTTAGTCAGTCAGTCCCTGAAGAGCCACAGTTCCAGTTATTCCCAGTTCTGCCTAAAGAAACCAGTAAGCAGGAGCTTTGGGAAGGCGGGTGGGTGGTACTCAGGGCAAGGCGCATTATAACGTTCCTCCTAAACTGCAAACATTCTGATTCCACTCTGTCCACCAATGCTCCACTTCTGTTTCCTTTTATTTAGAACATATGCATGCAGGATGCATGGCTGTCAAATGATTTCCAAATCTGAATCCTTTGTTTCTCTTGTTCTTCTCTTGATCTGCCCATGAGTACCTCCCATCCAGAAGAGGGAGGACCAATACCGAGTACCTTCCCTCAGTATCCAAGGGGGAATGGTTACAGAAGCCCTGCTCCCTAGTGCTTAAGCCCTATGCATGCACATCTTCCCTTAGACTTTACCTCTTGATTACTTAGAGTACCTAATATAATATAAATGTTACATAAGTAACTGTTACATTGTTTGTTTGGAGAACGGGACAAAAAAAAATCGGTCTGTAGACATTTTTCCCCCACAACCATTTTAAATCTTCAGTTGGTTCAATCTGCAAATCTGAAACCCACAGAAGAGGGCCAAATGTATTTTAATTTGGATATGAAGTCAAATAGAAAGAAGCTACAAAAGAAGATACTTATATTTTCCAAGCCAGGAAGGTCAAATTAGGTCATTCTAAAGAAGAGATAACACTCACAGAAGACAGAGGGACTCTGTGTTTGCTAGTCTTAGAATTCTTTTTGGAGGGAAGGCTTTTTGAGATTGGCCTCCCAGTAGTCCCAGTTGGCCTGGAACTCACTATGTAGACCAGGCTGGCCTTGAACTCACAGATTCACTGCTTCTGCCTCTTAAGTCTTGGGATTAAAGGCCTGCACCACCACATCTGGCTAGTCTTAGAATTCTTTAGAAGGCCCTTCAGGTAATGTCTCTTCAATTACAAAAAGGTCCCTTAGACAATGGGATCAGACCAGCCATGCTGGCATTACTCCTTTATGGCTTATTATCTGAGATTTTTGTTTGTTTATTATTTACTTATTTTTGAGGTAAAGTCTTGCCAACTTGTCCAGGCTGGCTTTGGACTCATGGAACTCAGAAGGCCTCTACCTGCCTCTGCCTTCTGAGTAGCTAGGATAACAGGTATGCACCACTACCACTTTACCCAGCAAGAAGAAAGTAAGGTAGGGAGGACAGGAGGTAGTGAGAGACAGGGTTTTACTCTGTAGTCCAGTCTGGCCTTGACTCGCAGCAATCCTCCTGCCTCAGCCTTCCAAGTGGTAGAACTATAGGCATGCGCCACCACACCCAGCTCAGTATCTTATTTGTTAATTGCTGTGGAATGAGGAATTTCTATGGTCTTGAAGATTCAGGAGGCAGGCTTTGCTGTGTTGGTTCCATTGGTCTGGAGCCTCTGACCACCTCTTATGAGGAAGAATTTGCCAAATCCTCTAACTTTGGAGGTAGAAAACTCTTAATGAGCCCCTTTGAGGACAGGTGGTTCTTAGTTCTTTTTTTAAAAAATATTTTATTTATTATTTTTATTTTATGTGTATGAGTGTATTCCTGCATGTATGTGAGTGAACCTGTGTCATGCAGTGCCCTGGAGGTCAGAAGAGGGCTTCGGATTCCCCTGGAACTGGGGTTAAGGACGGTTCATAGCCACCTTGTGGGTGCTGGGAATTGAACCTGGGTCCTCTGCAAGAGCAGTCAGTGCTCTTAACCACTGAGCTATCTCTCCAGCCCTGGTTCTTAGTTTCTATATGAACTACTTAGAGTAACAAGAAGTCCTCATGAAGCCATTCATTCTGTTTTCAGTGAGACTGGAGGAACTATTTGACCTCAGATGCCTGTGGTCCGTTCCACTTTAGGGGGAGGAACGCGTGGCGATAGATGCAGTGGAGCTCTGTGAAGAGAGGCTACAGCAGCGGATACTAGACCATTTTCCAGCCTTTCTAAAACCATAAAATCCTTTTCTCTAGGTTACTGTCCCATGGAAAATGAGCTCTAAGAAGGTAGCCTCCCAAATATCACCCTGGACAGGGCTCCACCCTGAGCAAGCACTTTGAGTCAGAACTGGAAGATCCCATGTCAGCACCAGCTTCCCTTCCAGACCTGGCTGTGGGCAGCACAGCCCGCCCTCGCTTCCCTGAACCCAACTTTACAGTGCACAAAGGCCCTTACTTCTCTTGTTCTGCTTGGCAGTCAGCATTCTTGCTCCGAAGCTCTTCTAAGGCCATCTCCCCTTCCCTGACTTTCGCCAGTAAGGCTTGATGCTCCTGGGTGGGCCAAAAGAAAGGCATGTAGCATTAACAGTCAACAGCAGCTCCTGTGCCTGGGGTGAGATGGGTACTACAGCCCCTACTGATTCTGGGACTATTGCCAAAGAACAGCAGGCCTGGCTGGTTTGATGGGTGCCCTCCCCTGTCAGGGATAGCCCTTCCCACTCCAGCATACAGAAACTTCCCAGCCTCACCCAGCTGCCTGGAGGGAAACCCAGGCCCTGTGTTGTGCAATCCCACCTGCCAGCTCTGGCAGTCAATCCTGGACAAACCAGGTCAGTGAGTGGCTGGCTGCTGAGGGACAGTCTTCAGAAACCCAAGAACAGGTCTAAAATAGGAAGAGTTTCACTTCTAGTGAAAGGAGACTGAAGTTGGATGACAGAAAGACCTTCCATTTCTTGTTTTGTGGGGTTTTTCTTTGTTTTGTTTTGGTTTTTGGTCTTTTTGAGACAGGGTCTCCCCATAGCCCCAGCTGGCCTGAACTTGCTACGTAGATCAGGTTGGCCTTGAACTCATAGAGATCCACCAGCCTCTCCTGGGATTTAAAGGTGTCCGCCACCATACCCAGCTCCAAGACTTTCCATTTCCAAAGGGCTAAAAGGAATTGAAAGGGACATCCTGGGCAGAAGCGTGCTTTTGGAGCTACTAGGGAAAGGCACCTTCCAGCCCCGGGGCTAGACACTGAAACCAGAACTTCACCATTACCGTCTCCATCCCCAGCAGGCGCCTCTGCAACTCCCCGACTTCTGCCTCTTTCCGCTCCACTCTGTCTTCCTCTCTCTGAAGGGCCACATTACTCTGTTCTGTTTCTCGCTGATACCGGCTAAGTGTGACCTATGACACAGGAAGAGTGTTCAATGGTGGGAGGAAAAAGGCAAACGTGGATAAAACCTTAGAAAAGGAACCTGGGGTGGCTTTGGAGCCATGGTGGAACAGAGAAGGCAGCTGTAATGAGTACACTGCCACCTCCCAACCTCATCCAGGACACCATGGAGACTGACTCACCCCTCGAAGACTATCTCCAAGGTTAACTGGCACACACAGTTCGAGGTCCCCTTTCAAATGGCACTTTAAATCCACAAGTGCCACTTTTCAGGTGGCTGACTTCTTCTACACCCTCGTGAATCCTCCAACGCTAACCAAGCCTTAACCCAGTGTTGTTGCTTTCCTGATAATCAGAAGCAAATAATCCAGGAGAAAATACTCACTCCCCCTTTCTTTTGTTTCCCTAAATCCTCTTTATCTGCATGTTAAGGCAAATATAACATCTGGACCAGATGCTAACACCAGGCAGAATCTGTTTTTTTTATCAAAGATGCGAAACTAATTTGGGAAAAACAGCAGAATTTTAGAATGTTAGGATGAGAAAGTCAAGTAAGAGCTTGCCTTGTTTCCTTCTACCTACCTCTCACCAGCTCCTGCATAATCCCCAAGTCTCACTTAGACATCCCTTTGGAATGGCCGGCCTGGGCAGGGTTTTCCCAGGCTCTTCTGTGCACCCCCAATAGAGTATAAATTCATGCTGCACAGACCTTGGGCATCACCACATTTCCAGAGCTGCACACAGCTTCTTGCATGCAGTGACTCCCTAATAGGTCAGGGATGGAACTGTTCATTTTAATCCAATCCCTCTCCTTTTCACAAATAAAAGGTCAACTGACCTATTCAAGATTATACAGCTAGGGAATGACAGGGCCAGTGCCACACCCTGTTACTTGACAATCCATTTCTCTGCTTCTACCTTATCCCACAGACACTTCATTTGGTAAAAGAGAATCCAATCCAGATAAGCTCTACAGCAGCCAGTTTGCCTAGCTCCTCCCAGTATCAGGATCAGAGAAGAGAAAGCATAGAGCAGGACATATGTGACAGGACCTGTCCACACAACACACCCACCCTGGCCAAGCAAATTCACTGCAAATCCCTCCTGACAGCAAGCAGCCATACTTGATGACAGGCTATATTTATGATAACTGACACTCCTGCCCTTCCTACCCTTGGATTCAGAAAAGTAGATAGGATAGTCTAATTCCTTAGGAAAGGTTAAGAAATGCCTGGTAGTGCCCACCTCGAATCCCAGCACTTGGGAGGCAGAGGCGGAGAGACCTCTGCAAGATGGAGGTCAGCCTGGTCTACACTGTGAATTCGAGGCCAGGTGGGGCTACAGGGAGACCCTGTCTCAAAAAGACAAAGTCCTCAAATAACCCATATTAGCCTAAACAGGCTAGCTTCTTTTCTCGGGCAGGAGTTTAGAAAAGGGCTCTTACCATGGTTCACAAACACCACACTCAGGCTGATGTACGCCAAAGCACAGTGTTCACAGAGCCACGATCTAAATCTCAAATGCCCATCACAGAATCACAAATATGTAAAAATAAAATAAAATATGTAGCCTGGTGTGGTGGCATACACCTTTAATCTCAGTACTCAGGAGGCACAGGCAGGCAGGCGGATCTCTGTGAGATCAAAGCCAGCCTGGTCTACATAGCAAGTTCCAGACCAGCTGGGGCTACAGGGAGACCGTGTCTCAATTCCCCCACCTCCACCCCCACAAAAGTATATAGACTCGCTTTCCCCATCTGCCTAGCAACAATAGCCAGCCCTCTTAATCATACATACATATGCCAGCCTACCCTGAGAGTGGGAACAAGCTAAGGGGCACCTACTATTGATAGGTGTTTGCATATCATTCAGTTAAAGAACAGTCCTTTCTATTCTGAACTGTGGGCTGCGGCTATCAGGCCTTTGTGCTCACACAAGCTGTGCGCTTATGTTCAGGCAACTCTTGTTAAGGAGCAGCAGACTCACCCATGTGTGGTCAAAAATCAACAAGCCTGCCTGGAATTCCCACAACTTAAAGAAAAAAAACAAAAAAAACTATGTATTTATTTATTTTATGTGTATGAGTGTTATGCCTGCATGTATGCAAGTGCACCTGTATCATGCAATGCCCTCAGGGGGCAGAAGAGGGGGTCAGATCCCCTGGAACTGGAGTTACAGACAGTTGTTAGCCTCCATATGGGTGCTGGGGTTCAAATCTGGGTCTTCTGTAAGAGTAGCCAGAATGATCTTAACCGCTGAGCCATCTCTCCAGGCCCACAACTTTTTAAAAAATCTGTATTTCATTAAGAATTTCCAACAGTGACAACTCATAAAAAGCATCTAAACATAGAACACAAAGCTGCAACAAATATTAACAAACAATAAAAATCACTGTTTCCAAGTGGGTCAATGTGAAACAGGCATTCAGTGTTCAGTCAGCTCCAGTTCCCACCACACTAACAGTCAATGGAATCAGAAAGGAAACCCAACTCTCACAGTCACTGCTCGAAAGGGACAATACTAATTGAAATCTTTTTTGTTTATTTTTTGTTTTTTTGGAATGGTCTCACCATGTAGCTCTGGCTGGCCTAGAGCTCACTATGTAGATCAGGCTGGCCTTGAACTCACAGAGATCCGCCTGCCTCTGCCTCTGGAGTTCTGGGATTAAAAGCACGCACCACTATGCCAGTATGCAGAAAATTGAATTCACACATCCACCATGAAAAAAACATAAAACATATATTCTTGGCTGGGTATGGTGTCGCACACCTTTAGTCCCAGCACTTGGGAGGCAGAGGCAGGCGGATCTTTATGAGTTTGAGGCCAGCCTGGTCTACATGGTGAGTTCCAGGACAGCTGGGGCTACAGGGAGATCCTGTCTCAAAAAGACAAAAAAAAAAAAGTATATTCTTTTTCAAATTATCCTTCCTTGCTATTGATCAGAAATATTATTGTATACCCACAGATGCATTTGCTTACATATGTACATGTATACATTTTAGGCTAGAATCCCCATATGTGGTTTTTTACTGTCTGAGATTGCATGACTTCACTTAATTTAAACATTCTAGGTCCATCCATTTTGCTGTGAATTTTGTGATTTCATTTTTCCTTAGAGCTGAATAACGTTCCATTTTATATATAAACATCAGATTTTCATTATCCATTCATCTGTTGATGGACAGCTAGGTTGGTTCCACTTCCTTGCTATGGTGAATAGAGCAGCAATGAATATGGAGGTACAACTCTCTCTATAGTGAGATACAGGGTTCTCTGAGCATATGCCCAGAAGTGAGATAGTTGTGTCATATGGAAACTCTAGTTTGATGAGCCTCCAAACGGATTTCCATAATGGCTTGTACTAATTTGCACTCCTACCAGCAGTGACTAAGGGTTCCTCTTTCTCCACATCCTCTCTAATATTTGGTATTGAATTTCATGAAAATAGCCATTCTGATTGGGGCAAAGTGGTTTCTCAGAGTGGTTTTAATTTGCATTTCCCTGATGACTAGGGAGCCTGACCACTTAAAAACAGTTGTTGGTCATTTGTATTTCTTTTTCCGAAAACTGTCTATTCGATTCATTGGCCTATCTTGATCAAAAATTGGGTGGATATAGTTCTGCTGCTTATTTCTGGGTCCTCTGTTCTGAGCTTTGCTGGGTTATTTTCAGGTCCTCTGTTCTGCTCCACCTCTTCACCTGTCTGTCCATACAGTACTGGGCTGCCGTATCACTATAGCTCTATAGCATGATTTGAGGTCAGGCACTGTGATGCCCCAGCCCTGTTCTTGCTCCTTAGGATTGCATGGGCTATTTGTGTGGCCTTT
Organism: Nannospalax galili; assembly: GCF_000622305.1. Classification (NCBI taxonomy): domain Eukaryota; kingdom Metazoa; phylum Chordata; class Mammalia; order Rodentia; family Spalacidae; genus Nannospalax; species Nannospalax galili. The sequence goes on from NW_008333404.1 coordinate 808,283, forward strand.
ATGGTTCCATATGAATTCTCAGATTGTTTTTTCTAGCTCTGTGAAATATTAGTAGAAGATCCATTAGTATTTTGATAGGTATTGCATTAAATCTGTAGAGTTATTTTGGTCGTGGAGCCATTTTCACAATATTGTCTCTGTCAATCCAGGAGCATGGAAAGTCTTTCAACTGTCTAGTGTCTTCTTTGATCTCCCTTTTCATAATCTTTAAGTTTTCATTGTAGAGAGCTTTGTCTTCTTTGGTGAAGTGTATTGCTAGGAACTTAATTTTCTGGTACTATTTTGAATGGGATATTTTTCCTAGTTTCTTTCTCTGACAGCATATTGTTGGCATATGAGAAGACAACTTTTAAAAACAAAAAAGAAAAACAAAAACAAAAACAAAAAGAAGGCTACTTAAAGCCTTTCCCTTGTCTAACTGCTATAGCTAAGACTTCAAGCTCCTTAGTAAATAAGTGAGGGACAGTAGGTAGGCATCCCTGCCTTATTCCTGATTTTAGAGGAAATACTCTGTGACTCCATTTAATATAATGTTGCCTCTAGGTTTGTTGTATATAGCCTTTATAATGTTGAGGTATGCTCCATCTATTCCTAACCTCTCAAAAAAAAATTTTTTTTTGAGACAGGGTCTTCTGTAGCTACAGGTAGTTTGGAACTCATTATGTAGATCAGGCTGGCCTTCATCTTATAGAGATCCTCCTGCCTCTGCCTCCCGAGTACTAGGATTACAGGCATGCACCACCACAAAATTTTTATCATGAAGGCATGTCAAATACCTTTTCAGCATCAATCAAGATGATTATACAGTCCTTGTCCTTTAGTGTGTTCATATGGTATATGTATTACATTTATTTGGTTTGCATATGTTGAACCAACTTTGCCTTTCTGGGATGAAGACCACTTGGTCATAACATATGATCTTAATGTACTCCTGAATTTGGTCTGCAAGTTTTGGTTGTATTTTTGCATCTATATTCATCAAAGAAATTGGACTATAGCTTTCTTTTTTTCTGTCTTTAGCTAGTTTTGGTATCCAAAGAATATTGGCTTAATAGAATGAATTTGGTAGTGTTCCTTCACTTTCTGGATCAAGTTACAAGGTACTGGTATGAGACCATCCTTGAAAGTCTGATAGAATTCAGTGGTAAAGCTGTCTGGTCGGATTTTCTTTGAAGTGAGACTTTTGATTACAGCTCCTATCTCATTGCGTGTAATAGGTCTGTTTAAGGTATTAATATCTTCTGGTTTTAATTTTGGTACATGAAAAGTATTTAGAAATTCTATATTTCCTCTAGGTTTTCCAGCTTTTTAGAGTTTGCAAAGTGGTCTCTAATGTTCTCTGTTGGAGTCTGTTGTGATGACACCTCTTTGATCTCTAATTTTGTTTATTTGGGTCTTCCTCTTTCTTTTCCTAAGATTGGCTAATGATTTGTTAATCTTGTTTACTTTTTCAAAGAACCACCCCTTGTTTGGTTAATTTTATGTGCTGTTCTCTTTCTAAAATATATTTCAGTATTTTCGGGGCTGGAGAGATGGCTCAGCAGTTAAGAACACTGGTTGTTCTTGCAAAAGACCCGGGTTCAAATCCCAGCACCCACATGGCAGCTAATAACTGTCTGTAACTCCAGTTCCAGGGGATCCATAAATAAACGTAATAAAATATTTAAAATATATATATTTCAGTTTTTTTGGGGTTTTTTTTGGTCTTTTTGAGACAGGGTCTCCTTTTAGCCCCAGCTGTCCTGGAACTCACTATGTAGACCAGGCTGGCCTCGAACTCACAAAGATCTGCCTGCCTCTGTCTCCCAAGTGCTGGGATTAATGGTGTGCACCACCACGACCGGCAATATTTCAGTATTTTCAAGTTGATATGGATCAACTTGTTTTAACCAACATACATAGAGCATTCCACCCAACATAGAGAATATACATTTTTTTCTTAGCACCACATAGAACCTTTTCCAAAATCAATCATATCATAGGACACAAAGCAAGTCTCAATTAAAAACAAAAAAAAATTTGAGATTCCTTGCATCTTTTTAGACCACAGAATAAAAGTAGAAATTAACAACAACAAAACCACAAAAATACTTGGAGACTAAATCCATGAAATTAGAGATGAAATTTTAAAAATTCTTAGTGACATGATAATGAGAACACAACCTATCGGAACCTCTGGGACACAGTCAAGGTGTCCCAAGAGAAAAGTTTATAGTCTGTATAGAGAAGTACTCACAGCAAAAACTTCAAGACAACAACCTAATGATGCACCTCAAGGCTCTTGAAAAACAACAAGCAGCCAACCCAATCGCCGAAGATGGCAAGAAATAAGAAAGATTAGGGAGAAATTAATGAAAGAGATAATAAGGAACAACACCCACAATTTCTTAGTGTATTTCGCCCAAAATTCAAAACCCGGCCAGGGCTACAGCCTCAACCACCATTTCCTTGTATTTTTTTTTTTCAGAGAATATAGAAAATAGGTGGTCACCTATTTGATATATAAAAAACCAAAATATCTAAGTAGTGGCATCTGAAAGGGATATAACAAACTCCTTCACCAAATGGTTGCTTTGCTCACAAACCAGCCTTAAGATTATCCTAAATCAGGCCTGGTGTAGTGGTGCACACCTTTAATCCCAGCACTCGGGAGGCAGAGGCAGGCGGATCTCTGTGAGTTTGAGGCCAGCCTGATCTACATGGTGAGTTCCAGGCCAGCTGGGGCTACAGGGGAGACCCTGTCTCAAAAAGATAAAAAAAAAAATTATCCTAAGTCAAACTATTTACAAATCTGCTTGTTAAACTGATCACTAAGAAAAACATACAGTACAAAAAAGAAGAATCTTCTTGTTGAATATTTTCCTTTTAGAATGAAATATTTTCCTTAAAATTCAAAATACATACTAGTATTATATCCCAGATATCAGTAGCTGTATATGTTAACAAGTACATTCTATATACTTGAAACAAAAGCTGACATATATAATTAAATCTGTCCCCCCCCGAAAGAATATCTTATATTTCTAAGATATACCTGCCCCTACCTCCCAATCTTTTTTTCAATAAAGTCTCACTAGATAAGGGGGTGTGTATATGGGGGAGCGTGCCAGTCTTGAACTCCCTATGCAGACCAGGCTGGCCTCAATCTCACAGAGATCCACCTGCCTCTGCTTTCCAAGTGCTGGGCCTGCATGCCTTTAATTGCTGCACTCAGGAGGCAGAGGCAGGCAAATCTTTTGTGAGTTAGAGGTCAGCCTAGTCTACATAGCAAGTTCCAGGTCAGCCCACTACATAGTGAGACCTAGTCTAAAAAAAACAAAGGGCTCCTATTATCCTATAATCCCAGCACTCAGTTAGTAGAGGGTCAGGAATTCAAAGTCAACCTGGGCTACATGAGACCCTACCTCAAAACCAATAACAGTTGGGCATAGTGGTACATGTCTTTAATCCCAGCAGAGGCAGGCAAATCTCTGTAAGATCAAGGCCAGTCTGGCCAACATAGTGAGTTCTAGGCCAGCTGGGCTAAAGGGAGACCCTGTTTCAAAACAAAACAACAACAAAATCAACTATGACAATAAACTAAGATCACAAAACCTTGTGATTCCACCAGCACCAGTCTTTCCTTGATGACACAGATTTACCCACTCCTTCAGTACACATTTGAGAAATAGCTACCTTATGCCATGCATTACTCCAGGCACGGGGTGTGGGGGTGGGGGCTCTGTGGTGAACATGATAGCAGCAGTCCTTGCCAGCATGGAGCCCTGAATTCAGTGATGCTTATTACTTATTACATATAGAAATGACTTCTAAAATACCTGCTATCCCAGACCAGAACTACTACTTAGCTTCAGTAGAGCAGAGAATCAGAGAATCAAGATCTAACCTTTAAGGACTAGGGATTAGCTCAGTGGTGGAACACTCACCTAGCATGCACAAGGCCCTTGTCCCCAGCACTGCCAGGGAAAAACCAAAAATGATCTGACCTTTGAACTACAGCCAAATTTGAACAGCAAACACTTTAATGTCCAGGGTAAAGAAAGGCAGACAGGAAGTCTCTAAGGCTTCAAAGCACTGCATTTTCTGTTGGTTGGCATCCAGTCAGAGGAACAAGAGATCTATGCTGAGAAAGTCATCCACACCTCACCCAGGGGCTGATCCCTTAGGCACCTTCTCCACAAATTCCAAACCCCAAATCTCACCTCAAAAGCCACACGGTCTGACTGGTGTTGCCGCTCAGCCTCCTGCAGCCTGGCAAGCAAGTCCTGTACCGTCCGCCTCAAGCTCTCGACATCTTCATTTATGTAGGTGTCCGCCTATAACCAGAGCAGGGAAAGGAAGGGAAAGTCACCACATTTGGAACTTGGTGGCAGAAGGTCCCTTCCCTGCCACACAGTGGTTTGGGCCATCTGTGGAGACCACCCTCAGAAAAGAACATCACACGGGAGAACAACTAAGAGTTCTGAGTTACTCACATAAAACATTCTCCCTTCATCTCCTAAGGAACCAGTTAGTCTCAAATCACCCAATTATTTAAGACAGTAATTTTAAGCACACGTCAATGAAATGGTTTCTCTTAAAACATGGAAAAAAAATTCACATTTATTTATTTTGCATATTGAGGGAATAATGCCACAGCACACATGTGGTGGTCTTAACAACTTGGAGTTTGTTCTCTCATTCCACCATGTGGGTTCCAGAGATGGACCTCAGGACATCAGTTTCTGATTAGAGCTCTCTGAGAGCAATGACCTTGTTCCTTGTGGACTAGCCAAGGACAGGGCCTATTCAGTGCCTATCACATGGGCCCAAAGGCGTATCTTGTACTGTGCTTAGCACTTCACAGAAATCAGCATGGAAAGGGCTATCGATGGATGGGCAGGCTTACAGAAGCATTCTTGAAGCACAGGAATTTGAGTCAATGAAAAAAAAAAGGTGTCTTATCCAGGTTACTGCTGGGTGTCCCTCCCAGACACACCCGATCATGGACTGTTGGTTAAGGATGAGCAGAGATATGCAGGGTCTTGCTCTCATTTCTGCTACAAAGGCATGAAACACTGCACACCTCCCTCAGAGTCTGGCACACTGTCTCTGTCTTACACAGTGGGAAGCAGTAAGACTTTCACCTCAGCATAGGGCTCTCAGCTGTGGGGTGGGGAGACAGCTGCCCAGCCTCTACGGTCTTCCCAGGTCCCTGGGCCTCCCTTTCTGTATGTCTGAGCAGGGCGAAGACTCCTCATCACACCCTGCTTTGTAGGCTGTCTCCAAAGTTGGGAAGATATCCCAAACACGGGGCTTGGAGCTCATAAGAAGAATCTGAGCAAACACTACTAGGTGTCACTATAATTTATTACCAATAACTTATTTGCCAAATATGGTGATTCACAGAAAAGGAAAAATCCAAACTGCACATTTAAAGCTAAACAAGACTAGAACCACACTTAAAATCAAGACATCAATTAAATTAGCATTCCTCACTTACATCGCTAGGCAAGTGAAATCTTTCAGTGGGATGCTGGGTCTATCTATGACATATGTGTTTCCAACAGCATTCTCATAAAACCATCTGACAAGATGGAGATTTTTTTTTTTCATGAAAATAGTATTTTAGGGGTTCAGGCTATACCTCAGTAGCAGACTGTCTGCCTAACAAATGTAAGGCTCTGAGTTTAATTTCCAGTACTATTGAGGAAGAAAAGAAAAAAAATATTGTTTTATCACACAATACAGTATGAAGCAAAAAAAATGTTTTAAAACTACATGTGAGAGGAAGAAAGAACAAACTAGATTTTTGTTTGTTCATTTTGAGACAGGGTCTTGCTACACAGCCCAAGCTGATTTCAAACTAACATTGATCCTCCTGCCTCAGTCTCCCAAGTACTAGGATTACATGCATGTGCCGCCATACTTGGGTCAACAAACTAGATCTTAATACAATAAAGTATATAGATCCTAAAACAAGTTTTGAACACATAGTGGAAAAAAACAAGGAAAAAAGGTATAATACAAGTCCGTCATATAAACTGAAAGTACTTCACATCCACATCTGAATCCATCTATTAAGTATCTTAGAGTTGGTGGTGGGAAGAAGAAGAACAGCACAGCTAGTGAGAGGCCGTGGGGCCGTGATGATGAGCCATGACTAATGGGTAGATACGATTAAATTCTACACATGAAGGCCAAAAGCACCCAAAACACAAAATTACCCTTGGGGCTAAGTGTGTAACTTGGTGGTAGAGGTCATACTTAACTTTGAAGAGCCCTGGGTTCAGTCCTCAGCACCAAACAGCTCCCCTCAAAAACAAAACTAAAAAACCCAACCAAAGAAATTAAAGAAATGCGCTAAAGAAATAGAAAGAAATATGCTAAAGGTGCAATCTCAATACTGCATTGTATATTTGCATTGACAAAAAAGACAAAGAAAATTTCACCAAAGTGTATTCCCTCCACCCCCCTGTGGAGATGAGGCAGGAGAGAAAAAAATAAAGGCCAGAGGGAGGGAAAGAAATACCTCATTCTGGAATCTGGCTAGGAAGACAGAAACTGGAACACAACTGATTGAGCAAAGGTTGATTATGGAAATATTCCCTTTCCCTAGGCATAGTTTACATGAGGATGTTAAAAACAATGCATTAAGCATACTTAAGAGTCAGAACGACAAAACGGCTCATTGGGTAAAGATGTTTGTTCCCAAATCTGATGACCTGAGTTCAATTTCTGTGACCTACACCTACATAGTGGAAGGAGAGAACCAACTCTCTTGTCTCCTGACCTCCACACATGTGCTGTGGCATTTGTGTACACACACACACACAACACACACACACAAATATAAATAAATGCATGAAAAAATTTAAACCACCTTACAATTTCATTTACAAAAGGAAATTCTTTAAGATGAGAACCAGCTCATAGACTTAATTTTTAAACTTTACTTAAGATTTAAGCTTAAATTTTTTTTTTTTTTAAAGACAGGGTCTCACTATAGCCCCAACTGGCTTGGAACTCCCTACCGAGACCAGGCTGGCCTTAATCTCACAGATTCACCCGCCTCCCAATTGTTGGGACTAAAGGCATGTGTCACCATAACTTGGCTTAAGCTTTGCTTAATCTTTATAAGAATTTTTAAAGTTTATTTTTATTTTATGTGTATGATAAATGTTTTGCCTACATGTATATAAAGGTGCCATGTGTGTGCAATTCTCACAGAGGCTAGAAGAGGGCATCAGATGCCCTGGAACTAGAGCTACAGACAGTTGTTCATCACCATGTGGGTGCTGGGAACTGAACCCAGGTCATCTGCAAGAGCAGCCAGTGCTCTTAACTGCTGAGTCATCCCTCCAGTCCCATTTTGCTTAATCTTTAAAACTAGTTGCTAATTATATCCTTTGAATAATTATCCTTTGAGTAATGTAACTTGGAAAGCCACAAAATCATATACATGGCTGCTGTAAAGACACCTAAGTGCAACTGTCACTTTAGGGAAGCCAGCACTTCTGTGTGTGCTCTCCTTTTCCTAAGCCTGCCTCTCTCTCTCTCTCTCTCTCTCTCTCTCTCTCTCTCTCTCTCTCTCTCTCTTTCTCTCTCTCCTCTCTCTTTCTCAATGCCCATGCTTAAATCTAAAATGTGTACTATTGCTTATTTTACTTAATAAACTCTATGTCTCTGTTTTACTCTGACCAGTCCTGGAATTTTTTTCTTCGGCATAGTGGAGACAAACTCCTCAGGCTGCTTACTGACACCAGTACTGGGCTGTGTCTTCCTGCTGCCACTGAGAGGGAGATTAAAATTACAGTTACTCTTCTCAATTTTCCATACTCCTAAATTTCCTATAGTAAGAATATCTTATTATATAATCACAAAAAGTAACTTCTCTTTTTGTGTGTGTGTCTTTTTGATATTGGGTCTACCTGTACTCCAGCTGGCCTGGAACTTCCTATGTAGACTAAGCTGGTCCTGATCTCACAGAGATGTACCTGCCTCTGCCTTCTGAATGCTGGGATTAAAGGCATGGGTCACCCACAACACCCGGCAACAAGTATCATTTTTAAAAAGATATTTTATTTTATTATTTTAATTTAATGTGTATGAGTGAATTGCCTGTATGTATGTAAGTGTACCCATGCAATGCGGAGGTTAGAAGAGGGCATTGAATCCCTTGGAACTGGAGTTACGAAAGGTTGTTAGCTGCTGTGTGAGTGCTGGGAATCGAACCCAGGTACTCTGCGAAAGCACTGGCTCTTAACCACTGAGCCATCTCTCCAGCCCCAACAAGTATCATTTTTTAAATGTACAGCAATGGAAGGACATACCATGCAATACAAAAGAATGAAGTTATTCTTCTATTTATAAAATTAGAAGCAAGGAAGGAGACTGGGGATGTAGCTCAGTGGTAAAAGCACTTTCTTAGCATGCAAGTGAGGGAAGTGAGCAAGGAATAATGTATTTAACATGACCTCGACTTTGAGAAAAGTATGTACATATTACATGTTTACTTATGCAGGAATAGATAGTATATTTAATAAACATTTAGCATTCAAATGAGTATCTGTGAATAGAAAATAATGGTACTCAACTTTGGCTAAACATTTGAATCACTTGAAGAGCTTTTTTTTAAAATATTTTATTTTTATTATTATTTTTATTTTATGTGTATGAGTGTATTGCCTGCATGCATGTGAGTGCACTCGTGTCCTGCAATGCCGTGAAGGTCAGAAAAGAGCTTCGGATTCCCTGGAACTGGAGTTAAGAACGGTTTGTAGCTGCCATGTAGGTGCTAGGAATCGAACCTGGGTCCTCTGCAAGAGTATTCAGTGCTCTTAACCACTGAGCCATCTCTCCAGCCCCACTTGAAGAGCTTTTAAAAGTCCCAATGCCCAGGTCACAACTCAGAACAATTATCTTCATCTACAGAAACCAAGGCATCATCTCCTTCAAAGTTCTTAAGGTCACTCCCAGGGACAGCCAAGCAGAGATATTGATGTAGAAGGGTCCACCCACTTCAGTCTGTCAACAGTGGCTAGTTCTAAGCAGTGAGCTTGGAGAATTTCTACTTTTTATGTCTATTTTATATTGTATTTAAAAAAATATTTTATTTATTTATTTTTATTTTATGTGTATGAGTGCCTGCATGTATGTGAGTGCACCCATGACGTGCAGTGCCACGGAAGTCAGAAGGGGGCTTCAGATTCTCCTGGAACTGGAGTTAAGGATGGTTCCAAGCCGCCATGTGGGTGCTGGGAATCAAACCTGGGTCCTCTGCAAGAGCAGTCAGTGCTCTTAACAGCTGAACCATCTCTCCAACCCCTACGTTGTATTTTTATACAAAATAAATACTGGGGTCGGGGGCAGGCAGATCCTGGCCTGTGGATAGGCAGTGTTCACCATGGTGTCCCCTCTGTTACCTACCTCAGATGGGCTGTTATACAGGGTTGTGGGATCCTGAATAAAGCCATTTGGCTTTTCTAATACCACCTGTTTAAAGAAAAATAAAATCAGGAATTTAAACAATTTAACCAAATAACTTTGAAATATTATATTTCAATGTCAAATCTTATAAGGCGGGCCAGCAAGATGACTCAGAGGGTAAGAGCACTTGCCACCTAGGCTGATAACTTGAGTTCAATCCCCAAAATCCACATGGTAGCAAAGAACCAATTCCTGCAAGTTGTCCTCTGACCTCCACACGTGTCATGGCATAAGCACTCATACACACACACACACACACACACACACACAAATAATAATAATTATTATTATAATTATAATTTTAAAAAATCTTGCCAGGTGTGTGGCGCACACCTCTAAGGCCAGTATGATCTATATAGTGAGTTCCAGGCCAGTTAAGGCTACATAGTGAGACCCTGTCTTGAAAAACAAGTCTTCCACATGAAATCTTGTAGAGAATGAAAAAGGAAAAGGAGGGAATGAAGCAAGAAGGAAGAGAAATGGGGGTGGGAGGATAAAGAGGAAGAGAGGACCAGAGAATGGGAAGGAGGGAGAAAAAGGTTTCCAGGACTCCATGAGAAAACTAGAGGGGTGGCAAAACAGCCTTGAGGGAACTAACCCTGTGGGAGAATGGAACAAACCTCCGGCTAAACCCTTTTAGCAAACTGGAAATGTGTGAGGCTCATTTCTCCTAGGAACAAAGGCAGCGGCCTGACACAAGCTTTCCTTGCCATGGGCATCCTGACAAAGTCTGGCAAAGCATAAGTCAAAACAGGAAGCAGCTTTTGTTGCATTTCTTTCTAACCCAAAGCTAGATCACTCATCACATGACTCCTGGGCTTTGTGGCCTATTTCTAAACACATGAAGTTCTGGTGCCACCTGAAGGTGCTTTCCACCAGCCAGGTTTGAGGTCAGGCCCCGAAAGTCCTGCCGTCAGCCGAAGCAAAATGAATTCGGAAATGTCCACCACACAAAACCCAAGGTACAGATAAGACAAAGAGGAAACCTTTGGGCACCAGCTGCTAGGTAGGAAATACTACCTAACTCAAGTCAAAGTGCAAATGAAGGAGACAGAACTTGGTTCTAAAAGAGCCTGAGGGGGACATCAGGAAGGGATTGCTCTGTTCTCGTGAGGACATTTCTATCGGGACTATGGAAAAGCTGGAAAGAAAACTCCCACACTATCCATCCTGGGGAAGATTTACATAGATAGTATTTGGTCCTACATTACTGATACCTCTGCATCCCACATCCTAGGCCAGGCTAAGGGCACAGGGATGAGGTCTAGCTAATTCCTCTAGCCTCAAGGAATTTTAGCTGTATACACAAACAACATGCTGGATCAAAGACTTCCTTTTGGGGGATAGAAAGATGGCTCAATGGTTGCTCTTACAGAGGTCCAGTTCCCAGCACCCATATGGCAGCTCACAACTAACCAGTTTCTCTTCTGGCCTCTGTGGGCACTAGGCATACATGTGGTATATATATACATATATACATGTAGGCAAACACTCACACACATAAAATAACATAAAAAATAATAAATCTTTTTTTTTTTTAATAAAAGACTTATGAGCTGGGTACAGTGGTATACACCTTTGATCCGAACACTCAGGAGGCAAAGGCAGGCAGATCTCTGTGAGTTCAAGGCCAGCCTGGTCTATATAGCAAGTTCCAGGCCAGCTGGGGGCTACAAAGAGATCCTGTCTCAAAAAGACCAAAAAAAAAAAAAAAAAAAAAAAAAAAAGACGTCCATTTCAGTGGTTTACCAAGTTTTGCAATATCAACTTATGAGAAGTTTAGATTCATAAGTGATTGTCTATGTAAGTCTCTAAAATTACTGCATAATTAATCACAGAATCCTTGTAGACAGGTTTTGTTAATAACTTACAATCATTTATGTAATTCAATTTTGTGCATTTTCAGGAGCAGGTGTAATTATATGTAGGTTATATTTGCAAATACAAGTGCCATCATGCTGGGAGCCTGTCTGTGAGCTCTCAGCAAAGTCACATCCCTATACACTCCTCCTTCCTGTGGGTCTGGTCAGCACTCCCTATTACCTGTATCTCCTGTCGATGCAAAGGGTCTCCTGGATTCCTGTCAAGCTTGCTACTTATATCCTCCCGGAGCTTCTGCAGGCAGTTCCTGGCCTGGGAGATGAAGACAAGATACTTGAGATTCAGGGGAAAGTGAACTAACTTTGGGTCCCATCCCCAACCCATTTTACTCTGAGTCTGCCATTGTTCTATACATGACAGAGGAATCAGTTAAAGTGGGGTAACAGCCCAGTCTTTCCTGCACAAGCAATGAGATAAATGAATCCCCTGCTAAGGTAGTGCTGACATTCTAGTTGGGAAATGCTGGAGAAAGTGGCTGACAATTCTGATGAATAGCTCGAGAGTTTGCTAGGCACATGATACATATTTGTTGATTAATGAATTGGATTGAAAAGTCAAAATGCTATTTTATACATGGGAGGGCATAGGACACTTATATAGTAACATAAAAGGAACAGAAGGGAAAACATCAGACCCATAAAAGAAGGGAACCCTAACAATGTAAGTTTCAGGGAACCTAGATGCTCCCTCGGAGGGAAGGAATCCCCACCTCTTGGATGTATTGGACCTCACTCTTCAGCTGGTTGATGTTCTTCTCATGAATCATCTTGTCTCCAGACCTCCCTTTCAAGTACACCTGCAACAAGGACAGCACTGTCTAGTTAAGAAACACAAACACATAGCCTCATACGCTGGGGGAGAGAATATATACTGTTACCACCAATTTGCTGGGTGGCAATTTGGTGATTCAGATCAGAAGAGTTAAAAGTCTATTACTAGAGGTTGGAGAGATGGCTCAGCAGTTAAGAGCACACTGCTCTTGCAGAGGACCCATGTTTGGTTTCCAGTACCCAGTCCAGCAGCTCGCAACCATTTGTAACTTTAGCTCCAGGGGATCATGTGCCCCCTTCTGGCCTCCAAGGACTCCTGCACAGATGTGGAACACAAACTCTCAAGAGGGAAATATATATACACACATAAATTAAATCAATAAATCTTTAAAAAGTACTTGGGAAAAAATTTTCATGTATTACTATTACTTAGTTTATACAGTTCTGGGGATCAGACCCAAGGCTTCATGCATGCTGGCAAGGACTTTACCAACTAGCTACATCACTAGCCCCAAAATGTATTACCCTTGGACCTATTTAATATACTTCTAGAAATTTGTACTAACACAGAAAATTTAGCTAAACAATACACAACCATACTGGCATAAATACTCAACCACAACTTGATAGAATGGGGGCTTGAAGAATACACACAGATCTAGTTACTGTGGTTCCTACTGTGGAGAGGGGAATGAAAAGGGACTTAATGCTCTGCTCTGCACACGGAGCTTCAACCAACACAACTGAAGAAAGAGTTCTGATTGTGCTATAATACATACAATTTAGTGACATCTATGTTCAGCAAAATATTGTATATGGTTACAAAAGAATTAAAACAGACAAGAACTGAAGAGATGGCTCAGAGGTTAAGAGCACTGGCTGCTCTTGCAGAGGACCCAGGGTCAGGTCCCAGCACACACAGGGCAGCTATTAACTGCCTCTAATCCCAGTTCCAAGGGATCCAATGCCATCTTTTGGCTTCCTCGGGCACTGAATACATGTGGTGCACTTAAAAGCAGGGAAAACACTCTTCCACATAAAATAAAAATAAAAAATATAAAAAGCCTCTGCTTCCCTGGGCCTGCACCACCCGCAGGCCTCTCTCCAGGGTAAGTCGATTGCGCCTCCCAGCACCTTGACTCCCCCAGCCTCATTCATCCTCCCATCTCCCCCACCTGTCTCTCCTTATAGCCTGGGTCCTGTCCCATTCCTTGTCATGGCGCCCCAGACACTGGAGGAAACCACCACTGCTTCCTGATCCTTTGCATCCAGACCAACCCAGTTCCTTCTAGGGTCCCCAGAAGCACTCTGGGCCTAGCCCCACCCTCACCTCCCTCCACTTCCCTGGTCTGCACAACCCATCAGCCTCTCTCCTGGGAGCCCTCAGGGCCTGGTCCTTCCCCACCTCCCTCTGCTTCCCTGGGCTGCACTACCCACCAGCCTCTTTCTGGATGCCAGGGCTTACCTTTCCTCTTCCTGATCCTTTGCATCCAGACCAAACCAGTTCCTCAGTGCCCTTGGGACCTCTTCCTGGAGCCCTTCCTTCCCCAGGAGCCCTTGGGACCTCTTCCCACCCCCATCTCGCTTTATATCTCTGGGTGTCATGGCCACCAGCTGCCCTAGACCAGCATCTTCCTGGGCCGGGCTCCCAGGCCAGTCCAGTTCAACCCCCAAATTCCTGAGGCCAAAATCTCTCCTGGAGAGATCCAGACCTTAGGATGCCTGAAAGCATCTGACTTGGGCCTCTGTGGGAACTCCTGAAGACAAAAGCAATCTGGCCACTCCAATATAAAATCAAAAGAGAGAACTGGAAGCTTAGAGGAACCAGCCTTTCATGCCCAAAAAGTAAACCACAAAGACACATAAAATTCACAAAAAGAAGCAGACCTAAACTTGAAGGC
>NW_008333404.1:822927-824731 GCF_000622305.1 Nannospalax galili
ATACGTACAAAACAAAGAGACAATACTGAAAGCTGCAAAAGAGAAACAAGTCACATATAAAGGAAAAACCATTGGATTACAGCTGACTTTTCAGTGCAAACTATGAGAGCCTGAAGAGCCTGGGCCAAAGCATTCCCAGTTTTAAATGACCACAGATGATAACCCAGATTACTATACCCAGCCAAAATGTTTATTATAGTCAAAGGGAAAAGAAAAATCTTCCATGACATAAATAGGCTGAAGGAATTCATGTCCACAAAACCAGCCCTTCAGAGAGTTCTGGAAGCAATACAAAGAGCTGAAGAAAGGAATGACTACACCCGAGGGGTTGTGGATAGAAATTCAATGAAGGTGGAAAAGAACAGCTACATCATGAATGTAAATAGAAATAAAAATGACAGGATTCAATACTCATCTTTCATTATTTAAATTTAATATTTAAACAGGCTGAACTCCTCAGTCAAAATACACAGACTAGGTGAATCGGTTAAGAAATAAAACCCATCTTTTTGTTGTCTGCAAGAAACCCATCTCACTTTCAAAAACAGACACCATCTTAAAGTGAAAGGATAGAAAAAAATATACCAAGCAAATGGTATTAAGAAAAAAAGCAGGCATTGCAATTCTAATATCTGAAAAAATAGACTTTAAACTAAAACTAATCAGAAGAGATAAAGAGGGCCACTTCAGTCTGATCAAAGGAACAATAAATCAAGAAGATATTACAATCATGAACATATATTCACCAAACTCTGGTGCACCCAACTTCATAAAAATAATACTATAGGACTTTAAGACCAAGATTAATACCAACTCATTAACAGTAGGGGACTTCAATACCACACAGTCTCCATTAGATAGGTCAACAGGGCAAAGAGTTAACAGAGAAACATCTGAATTAAACAATACCATATATCAAATGGACTTAACAGACATCTACCGAGTATTCCACCCAAGCACCAAAGGACATACTTTCTACTCAGCACCCCATGGAACCTTCTCCAAACTCCATATACTGGAGCACAAAACAAACGTCAACAAATGCAAAAATATTGAAATAATTCCATGCATTCTATCAGACCACAATGCAATAAAGCTTACAATCAACACCAGAAGAAGCCCTAATCACCACATGAACACATGGAGATTAAACAACACACTCCTGAATGATGAATGGGTCAAAAGAGAAATTAAGAAAGAAATAAAAGTATTCCTGGAACTAAATGAAAAGGACGATACAACACAGCAAAACCTCTGAGACACGCTGAAAGTGGTCCTTAGAGGGAAGTTTATAGCTCTAAGTGCCTACATCAAAAAATTGGAAAGAAGCTGGGTGTGGTGGCACATGCCTTTAATCCCAGCACTCCGGGAGCAGAGACAGGCAGATCTCTGTGAGTTCAAGGCCAGCCTGGTCTACATAGAACAGCTCAGGCTATAGGGAGACCCTGTCTCAAAAAGACCAAAAAAAAAAGAAAAAAGGAAAGCACACAAATAAGTGACTTAACATTGCAACTCATACACTTGAAAAGCAACAACAAATGAAACCCAAACCCAGCAGACAAGAAGAAATAACAAAAATCAGGGCAGAAATTAATGAAATTAAAACAAAGAAATCAATAACAAAGAATCAACATTTCCAAGAGCAGGTTCTTTGAAAAGATAAACAAGACTGACAGACCGCTAGCCCAGTTAACCAAAAGAAAGAAAGCACCTCGAAATCAACAAAATCAGAGATGAAAGGGGAAACATCACAACAGACACCAGAAAGATACAGAACATTATAAGGGAATACTTTAAAAACCTA
>NW_008333404.1:825592-825879 GCF_000622305.1 Nannospalax galili
AAAATTAACCTACAAAAGTCTGTAGCCTTTCTATATACCAATAACAAGCAATCAGAGAAAGAGCACATGGAAACACTCTTGTTCACAATAGCTTCAAAAAACATTCGGAATAAACCTGACCAAAGATATTAAAAGCTCTACAATGAAAATTTTAAGTCTTTAAAGAAAGAGATTGAGGAAGACATCAGAAGATGGAAGACCTCCCATGCTCGTGGATTGGAAGAATTAATATTGTGAAAATGACCATCCTACCCAAAGCCATTAATAGATTCAATGCAATGCCAATC
>NW_008333404.1:826365-827534 GCF_000622305.1 Nannospalax galili
ACATTTGGTATCGTTTGACAGAGGTTTAATATCCAGGGTATATAATGAACTGAAAAAACAGAGAATCAAGATAAGAAGTAACCCAATTAAAAGATGGGCTAAGGAGCTGAACAGAGAGTTCTCAAAAGAAGTAAAGACGGTTATGAAGCATCTTAAAAGGTGTTCAACAGCACTGTATTAGTCACTTTCCTGTTGCTGTGATAGAAACACTGACCAAAGCAATTTATAGAAGGAAGAATTTATTTGAGCTTACTGTTCCAGGGGAATTACAGTCCATCATGGCAGGAAGGCATGGTGGCTGGAGCAGATGCAGCAGAAGCTAAGCTCTCACATCATCCAGGCACAGGAAGCAAGAGAACAACCGGAGATCTGGCAAGCCTTAAGAACTCTCTAAGCCCACCCCCAGTGACATATTTCCTCCAGGATAGCCACACCTTCTAAAACCTCCTAAAACAGCGCCATCATCTAGGGACAAAATGTCCAAATACTTGGAGCCTATGGGAGACATTTATATTCAAACCACTATAATCACTAATAATCAGGGAAATGCAAATTAAAACCACTTTAAGATTTCATCTTACCCCAGTCAGACTGGCTAAGATCAAGAGAACAAATGATACGAAATGTTGGAGAGGATGTGGGGAAAGGGAAACACTCATCCACTGCTGGTGAGGCTGTAAAGTTGTTCAATCACTAATGGAAAGCAGTGTGGCGAACTCTTAAAAAACTACAAATGGCACACGCCTTTAATCCCAGCACTGGGAAGGCAGAGGCAGGAGATCTCTGTGTTCAAGGCCAGCCTGGTCTACATAGTGAATTCCAGGATAGCTGGGGCTACAGGGAGACCCTGTCTCAAAAAGACCAAAAAAAAACCTACAAATGAACCTAACCATTTGACCCAGTTATACCAATCCTTGGCATATACCCAAAGAACTCATCCTATTGCAGAGACACTTGTACATCCACATCTGTTGCTGCTCTTTTCACAGTAGCTAAGAGATAGAAGCAACCTAAGTGTTCCTCAACTGACGAGTGGATAATGAAAATGTGGTTCATTTATATGATGGAGTTTTACACAGCAGTAAAGAAAGATGAAATCATGAAATTTGCAGGTAAACGGAAGGAACTAGAAATTGTTATACTAAGTGAAGTAACACAGACTCAGAAAA
>NW_008333404.1:827788-828247 GCF_000622305.1 Nannospalax galili
CCTAGGGGATAAGGAGAAAGAAGCAGTTCAACAGAGGCAGGACCATAGGAGAAGGGTATTATTAAAGGAGAAATGGAAAAAACGGAGGCACCTTAAATGGGGAAACCATGGTGGAAGGTTAGACAATGTGAGAGATAAACAATGCCTAGCTAGTTTTAGAAAACCAGAGGGAACCACATTAGTCCAACAACTTACTGACAAATTATAGATACAACCAGATCAAAGAATATAATATATGTCTAGGCAAGGTTTATCTGAGAGCGTTTGGTCTTTGCCCAAGCTTTATCTACAAGGCACAAGGTAATTAAAAGTACCAGACTTGTGGAACCAACTTTCTTGGATGTTTAACAGCCATACTACGAGGCCTATACTGATTTGAACAGAAGGACATAAAGGACAGTTTTTGCCAGGGGCTCCTCCCAAGTCCATGTTACCCCTGAGGAATAGAACCTCAAATGA
>NW_008333404.1:828407-829070 GCF_000622305.1 Nannospalax galili
AGCTAAAGGCTACATAACAAGAAACAATGCTAGAGGAGATAGATACCTTCCTTTGAGTTGTTGGCCAGGGTGGCCCAAAAGACTCCCAGACAGTAACCCAGCATAAAACTGGGAAAATGAACAGCAGAGCCCAATCTTATCTAAGGGAATACTGACAACTGATTGCTACTAGATGAGGAAGAGCTGACTTTCCTAAAACAGAGACCTCTAGATAGGCTGACTAGATTCACCAGATGGGCAAGTAGTGGGGAATGGCTGGGGGGGCTGACAAAACCAGACAACACAGCAGACATTAGTAGGGATACAGAGTATAAGGTTTCTAGTGGAGGGAGGGAGGCTATGGGAGGGTAGGTGTATAGTTGAATAAGAAAGTTTGGGATGTTCTGTGTGATATACACACACAAAAAAAAAATCAACAAATTTAAAAAAGTATATTTGAGGAGAAAGCACAGAAATTTACTTCATGCTAATTAGTAGAGGTGATAAACAATACCACTGAAATCTTTCTGATGACTTTATAGACATACGCAGGCGCCAAGGATCCAAGTGCAACCGATTATGACTAGTAATAATCAGATACATAGAGATTAAAGATGCATGCGCAAATATCTAAGTGTTAGTTGCATTAAAAATTAATTTTTCTGTATAAAACAATATATTTTA
>NW_008333404.1:829107-829772 GCF_000622305.1 Nannospalax galili
CCCTGAAACTGCGCATCGCTCTTCTCACGCTTCACCAGGTGCTGAATTCACTGAGTAGCTGCTCAGGAATGAATCCAAGGCTTGGGGGCTGCTAAAATACTTGTGGCTTTCCTATATATATGCAGTCTAGGCTGGTTATGACCCGCTACCATACCTGGATATATTTGTTTAATTTTAAAAATTTATTTATTTTTGCTTTGTGTGTACGAGCATTTATAGACATAGATGTTGTACCATTAAGTGTGGAGAGAGATGATAGAATAGAGTGTAACAATATAATTTCATTTTCTTTTTTTAAAAAAGTAACATGTCGGGGGATGGAGAGATGGCCCAGTGGTTAAGGCCACTGGCTGTTCTTACAGAAGACCAGGGTTCGAATCCCAGTACCCACACGGCAGCTAACAACTGTTGTAACTCCGGGTCCAGGGGATCTGACAGCCTCTTCTGTCCTCCACGGGCCTTGCTCAACATGGGTGCACTTACCTATATGCAGGTAATACACACATACACATAAAAATAAATAAATAAATAAATAAGTAACATGTAGCCAGGTGTGGTGGTGCACGCCTGTAGTCGCAGCACTTGGGAGGCAGAGGCAGGCGGATCTCTGTGAGTTCAAGGCCAGCTTGGTCTACATAGTGAGTTCCAGGACAGCTGGGGCTAGA
>NW_008333404.1:829848-848839 GCF_000622305.1 Nannospalax galili
TGGATCTGTGATTTCAAGTCCAGCCTGGTCTACATAGTGAGTTCCAGGCCAGCTGAGGCTACAGGGAGACCCTGCTTCAAAAAAGACCAATAATAATAATAATAATAATAATAATAATAATAATAATAAGGCTGGAGAGATGGCTCAGCGGTTAAGAGCACTGACTGGTCTCGCAGAGCACCCAGGTTTGATTCGCAGCACCCTCATGGTGGCTACGAACCGTCCTTAAGTCCAGTTCCAGGGGAATCTGAAGCCCTCTTCTGACCTCTGTGGCACTCCACGACACGGGTGCACTCACATACATGCAGGCAATACACTCATACACATAAAATAAAAATAATAAAATATTTTTTAAATATATTAAAAATTAAATACATAAATGAGTCTTTTAAAAAGTACACGTGCATGTCTGGGAGGATGTACAAAATGATGTTAGCTGTAGCTACCTGTTCATTGGGGTAGCTTTGCCTCCTTTAAGATGCATGCAGTTACTTTGAGTAAGAAAATAAAGCAATTAAAGGCCTCTGGTTTGAAAAGAAAGAAGTATAAACCAGGCATGGTGGCACATACTTTAATCCCAGCACTCAGGAGGCAGAGGCAAGGGCATCTCTGTGAGTTCAAGGCCAGCCTGGATTACCTAGTGAGCTCCAAGAGAGCTGGGGCTACAGAGAGACCCTGTCTCAAAAAGACAAAAAAAAAAAAAAGAAAGAAAGAAAGAAAGAAAGAAAGAAAGAAAGAAAGAAAGAGAAAGAAAGAAGGAAGTAAAGCAGATGACAGCATCCTGTATCGAGAACATTCTAACTCAGCAAGCTGAAGAATACTGCATCAATTTACCACACTAGCAAACAGCAATCCAAAAATGAAATTAAGAAAATTCCATTAACAGGGGCTAGAGAGGAGGCTCAATGGCTAAGTGCTTGCTCTAAAGTCCTAAGGACCAGATCCCACGTAACAGGCTAGGCATCTCTGCAAGCACCTACAGCCCCAACTCTGAGGAGGGCAGAGACAGAAAAATCACTGGGGCTTGCTAACTTGCAGTATAGCTGAAGAAATGTAAGCCCCAGGTTCAGAGATATACCTTGCCTCAAAGGAAAAGGCAGAGGCTGATAATGGACAACCAATGACCTCTTCTGTCCTTTGAGCTGTGCACAGAAGTGTGAACCTAAATGTAAACACACACACACACACTTTTAAATAAGATAAAGAAAATTCCATTTATAGCTGAGTATGGTAGATCACATTTGTAATCTTAGCACTTGGGAAGATTGAGGCAGGTGGATTGCCTTAAGTTCAAGGCCAGTCAGGCTACAGAGTGAGGTCCTGTCTCAAAATAAAAATAAAAATAAATTTCATTTACAACAAAAAGAAAAAAGTGCTTTAGTACTCTTAAAATGGGAATCCTTCCCAAATGACTGACAGGCTCAACATGATTCCTACTGAAACTCCAGCTGGCTTCTTGGCAGAAACTGATAAATTGTGTCTAAAGTCCATAAGGCAATGCAAGGGACCTTGAATATCAACAACAAATCTTGAAAAAGAACCATTTCACAATTCACTACAAAGCTATGGTAATCAAGACAGAGTGGGACTGCCATATAGACTGACAGGTATGTCAGTGGAATAAAACTGAAAGTCCTTATTTCTGGACTTAGTGACACACACAACTCATTGTTGACAAGAACGTCAAGATAATTCAATGGGGGCAGAAAATTTTCAACAAATAGTTCTGGAACTAGATAGCTATACATGAAAAGGTGCAGTCAGACCTCTTTCCAGCGTACTTACCTACATACAGGCACTACACGCATACACATAAAATAAAAATAACAAATAAAAATTTTAAAAAACTTCAGTTATTCAAAGAATATTATCAAGAAAGGAAAAAAGACAAATTGCAGAATGGGGGAAAATACTTACTGGAATAGATGAGGAATCCACATAAGTCAACAATTAAGACATATGGATTTTCAAAATGAGTGAAGGATTTTAGTATTTCTCCACCAAAGATATATAAGTGAACAGCAAACACATAAAAAGATATTCAACAGTATTATTCATCATGGAAATACAACTAAGGGCCAGAAAGATGGCTCAGCAGGTAAGGGTGCTTGCCAACAAGCCTGATGACCTAAGTCTGATCCCTGGAACCCATAGAAAGGTTGAAGGAGAGAACTAATCCCTCAGGTTGTCCTCTGACCCACCCCATGTGCACTGTGGCATACATTGTGCACACACAGATAGATAGGCAGATAGATGATATATAGATAAGATAGCTAGATGATGATAGATGATAGATAGATAGATAGATAGATAGATAGATAGATAGATAGATAGATAGATGATGGATAGATGATAGATAGATGATAGATAGATGATGGATAGATGATAGATGATAGATAGATAGATAGATATGATGGATAGATGATAGATAGATGATAGATAGATGATGGATAGATGATAGATGACAGATAGATAGATAGATAGATAGATAGATAGATAGATAGATAGATGATAGATAAAAATAAAAACTGAAATACAAACTAAAACTATACGATATCACTTCACACCTACTAGAATGGTTATAATCTTAAGGTAACAACAAGTGCTGCCCCACATAAAGAGAAGGTGGGACCCTCATGAACTACTGTTCAAAATGTAAAATT
Organism: Nannospalax galili; assembly: GCF_000622305.1. Classification (NCBI taxonomy): domain Eukaryota; kingdom Metazoa; phylum Chordata; class Mammalia; order Rodentia; family Spalacidae; genus Nannospalax; species Nannospalax galili. The sequence continues at coordinate 832,512 of NW_008333404.1, forward strand.
AGCCATGCAGGTGGCACACACCTTTAATCCCAGCACTGAGGAGGCAGAGGTAAGAAGATCTCTGTGAGATCAAGGCCAGCTTGGTCTACATAGGAAGGTCCAGGCCAGCTGAGGCTACAGGGAGATCTGTCTCAGACCAATAAACAAACAAACAAACAAACAAGCAAAGTAAAATGAGGCAGCTGGATTTTTTTTTTAAAAAGTCTGGCTGCTACGCAAAAGAAGTTAATATAGGCTTATTATATGACCTAGACTCAGTAATTTCACTCCCAGAGAACTGAAAGCAGGTTCACAAAAACATACCAACTTTAGTTATAATAATCAGAAAATGGTAACAGCACAAAGTTTATCAAGTGATAAATAGGTAAATACAATGTGGTATAGCCATCCAATGGGATATTAATCAACTATCCAAAAGGATGATTACTGATACATGCTACAACATAGATGAAAAGTATATGTGTGTATGGAAAGATACAATGAATCCCATTAATATCTACGCTTATTATGAATTAAATAATTAAAAAATTTAAAAAGGAAACAATCTAGACATAAAAGGTCATAGATTGTATGATTCTAAGTATATGAAATATCTGGAATAAGCAAGTCCAGATATCAGAAAGTAGATGAATTGTTGCCAGAGCTGAAGAAATAACTGGACATGTTATGGAACTGAAGCCAGACCCAGTGGCACAATCCTGGTACTTGGGAGGCTAAGGTAGAGGCCAGTCTGGGCTACATAGACTCCATCTTAAAAAAACAGAAACAGTTTTAGAATTAATAGTGGTGATTGATTGTCACACAACTCTACAACTACACTAAACACCAATGAATTGAATATTTTAACTGAGTTCACTGGATCATATGTGAATTATATCTACCTATCTGTATATGAATAATATAAAGGGTTTTTAATTTTTTAATTTTCTTTTTTATTTTATTTGTTATTTTAATTTTATGTGTATGAGTATATTGTCTGCATGTATGTAAGAGCACCTGTGTCATGTAATGCCTGTGGAGGTCAGAAGAGGGCGTCGGATCTGCTGGAGCTGGAGTTACAAACAATTGGTAGCCACCATGTGGGTGCTAGGAACTGAACCCAGGTCCTCTGCAAGAGCAGCCAGCATTGAGCCATCTCTCCAGCCCCCAACTGTTTTAATTCTACAGACACTTAGAAAAGTCATCCCATCCATCCCCTTGCCAGGGGCCAAGAACACTAAGGTCACTAAAGGCAGAGTCTGGCACAAAGCCTGCTGGAGTTAAGCTCTTTCCAGATGAGTAGGAACTAGCATCTCAAGTCTGGATCCTTCTGGTCAAACCACAAGCTCTCTTTGGCAATATTCAGCGGGACCTCTCCTGTGCCTGCAGGGGGAAAAGTCGGACAAAGAAGGGAAAGTGAACTAAGCTCACCTTAATGATCTCTTCATGCCCGTCGTTGGACTCCACCAGTTCTGAAGCCAGAGAATGACCAGAGGAGCTGTCGGACACCATGTCATAGGTCTTCCTGCCCGCCTGCCAGAGAGACAACAAGTGGCTCAAAAACCACATGGAAGCAAGGACCTCCTGTCCTCATCCCACACAGAAGACTGCATGAGGCATTAGTCCAGTTTTCCCACAAAAGCTCATTCGGATCTCTGACAAGCCACACAGCAGCAAGGACACGAGGTAGGAACGTTAGTAGAAAACTCAGGTTAGTTTTCTTTGGGGGGGGGGTCCTCCCGTTCCCCAAAGCAGCACATAACACTGAGCTGACTGGTGTGTCTGAAAGGAGATGCTCCCAAGCTTGCAGCATCAGAGGTGGCTCTAGGCAACACTGGGGTGAGGGGTCAGCAGCAAGGAAGAACTGGCTGAGAGGAGGCCTCGTCCCACCAGGCACCTCGATACCTTCTGGGCTATGTGTTCAAGTTCATCTCCTGTCAGTTCACTCTGGAGAGTCAGCCTGAGAATGTCCACGCTGCCCTAATAATGATAATGACAGCAACAATGACCCCTTACCTTTACAGCCTACAAAGAACCACAAGCCAAGGCTGCTCTGGTAGGTCTTATCACCAATTCAAAGACAATGAAAACGACTCCCCACAGAGGTGCTGTTAGCTTGCTCAAGATCAGGTGGCTCCTGGGTGTTGGCATAAGGCTGGGACTCTCCTTCCCCCAAAGAGTGTACAAGTTAGCTCTGGACGGTTTATCTTCAAGCTTAAGCAAGAATTATTGTGTTTGTTTATTTTTGTTTGCTTGTTTTTTGAGATTGGGTCTCATTATGTAGCCCTAACTGGCCTGGAACTAGCTATGTAAACTAGACTAGCCTGGAACTCACAGAGATCCCCCTGCTTCTGTCTGCAGGATACTGGGATTAATGGTATGCACCACCAAGCCTGACTGGTTGTCTGTTTTGAGGCAGAGTCTCAAGTTGCTCAGACTAGCCTTGAACTCATGAACTGCTGATCTTCCTGCCTCCACTTCCCAAGTGCTGGGATTACAAGGAACTGCACCTAGATCTTCAAACTAGAAGAAATAAAAGAAAGCACCAAATCCCAAGCTAGGAATGGAGGCATATAACTGCAATTTCAACATTCAACAGGCTGAGGCAGGAAAACTGTCAGTTGCAGGCCAACCTGGTAACACAATAAGACCCTGTCCAAGAAACAAAACAAATAAGCAAGTTTGCAAACAAAAATCCTGAATCTAAACTGAATTTCTATCAGTCATGTAGAAATTACCCAAATTAAAGAGGGCAAGATAATAGGTATGTATTTTTTGTTGTTCCTTTTGAGACAGGGTCTCCCTGTAGCCCAGCTGGCCTAGAACTTGTTATGTAGACCAGGCTGGCCTTGAACTCACAGAGATCTGCCTGCCTCTGCCTTCCAAGTGCTGGGATTAAAGGTATGCGCCACCACACCCAGCAATAAGTATGTATTTTGAGATCAGCCTAGTTTCAAAAGATGAAGCAGATTTCTTTCTTAAGAGTAAATAAAACACTTTGTAGGAATAACTGAAAACCTCAGAGGGGAAAAGGAATGAGAGAAAAATAGGAAATCTGGAGTCAACAAGGGACCTAGCCACACTGGACCTCTGGTTCCCATGAGGAAAATTAAGGGTTTGGACTGAGTATTTCTTAGGCTCCCTTCAACTTCCATGCTGTGATGGCATCAGGATGGAGAACATACCTCTCCCAGGCAATGGAGGGAGGGTAGAAAGTCCTTTTTCCCTTTTTCTCTTACAATGCTAGAAACTGAACCCAGACTACTTGTCCATGTTAGGCAAGCACTCTATCACTGAACTACACCCCCAGTCTCAAGAGAAGATGAGTGCCCTGGGGACAAAAGTGAACTTGAAGCTAGGCTAGAACCTGTAATTCCAGCACTCTGGAGGTTGAAGTAGAAGTATTACTGTGAGTTTGATGTCAGCCTGTGCTACAGAGTACCAGTTACCAAGGCAGCCAGAACTACACAGTAAAACTCTCAGCAAAACAAAACAAAGGGCACATGCCTGTAATTTCATCTGGCAGCTAGAACAGTAGTATTCCTAACTCGTAGTCCAGCCATTCTAGCTGAACTGGTAAGCTCCAGGTTCAATGAGAGACTTTCTCAAAAAACAAGGTGAAAAGCAACTGAGGAAGACATTTGATGTCAACCTCCACATGTATATGCATACACATGCATATGCATCTGCACACACACTTACATGCATACACGTGACAACAACAAAAGCTGAGATGTGGCTCAGTGATAAGAGTGCTTACTTAACACGCACAAGGCCGTGGGTTTGATCCCCAGCACCACCACCAACAAAAACCTGTTGTGGATAGGGATGTAGCTCAGCTGGCAGAGTGCTTACCCAGCATGCATGAGAACCTGGATTTATGTCTTAGCACACACCTGTAATCCCAGCACTCAGGACGTAGAGGCAAGGAAGATCAGAAGTTCAAGATCACCCTTGAGTTCAAGTTTGAGGCCAGCTTGGGTGGGCCACATCAGATCATCCTCAAAAGTATTGGGGGGTGGGGGAGACACCAACCTTGAGGTCATCTTGTCATCTCTTACCTCAATGCCCAGCAACATGTCATCTTAACCCTAACAAACTTAAAGGAATCCTGCTAACTTCTCAAATGTCTAGAGAAAACAACCTTGCAACTTGGTGGGAGCACAAATCAATCTGGTCAGATACTTAATTTTCAGTGTCATCAGATGCTTAACTCTTAGTGTTCCTATCTGTGGATTCTAAATACTACCTACTCTATAAATGAAGGGTTTTAAAAAGTTACTGAAAATGTATGGAGGTTGTCACTCAAAACATTAGCCTCTGCTGGGCATTGTGGCCACACCTTTAATCCTAGAACTTGGGAGGCAGAGGCAGGCGGATCTCTATGAGATTGCGTCCAGTCTGGACTACGAAAGTGAGTTCCAGGCCAGCTGTGGCTACAGCTTGACCTGTCTCAAAAAGACAAAAAAATAAAAACAAAAAACACAACAACAACAACAAAACATTAACCTCTTCCCACTTTTTAGAGTGAATCAAAACTTCCCCAACCCTGGCAAAGTAGATTTACTTCTTTTTTGAGACAGTGCCTTGCTATGTAGCCCAGGCTGGCGTTGGAATCATGACCCTTTTATTTATGACCTTAAACTTCTGATCTTCCTGCCTCTACCTTTTATTTTATTATTTTTATTGTAATAATATGCCATTTGGGTGCTTAGCCTCCTGAGAGAGCCAGATACCAGGCCAAAATGAAAGGACTTTTCTTGGGGGGCATTGCTGGGAACTGAGTCCAGAGCCTTCCACATGCTAAGTGTATATTTGTCCACTAGCTCCTGTACCCCTCTAGTTTGACAAAGACACTTAATTCCTACGAAGCAGATTCATTAAGGCTCTCCATAGCCTGGGCCTACTCACCTCACTACTTCCTGTCCCTCATGGTTCTCCCTATCCAATGTGTCCCAGGCTTTCCAACTTCGTGTCTTTGTTCCTATTGTCTTCTCCGTTGTAAGTAAACTTCCTTACCATATTCTCCTGAGCCATCTCAAGTCTCACTGAGGTTCCCATCCAAAGGCCCCATCTTCCATGGCACCACCCTACCTACTGTGGGAAGCACATCCTCCCGTCTCTGACATCCTATGACGTCTGCGTCTCAGCACAGTTGAGTATGTTGCAAATGCACAGAGAATGCACCAAGAGAACATTACAAAACAACAACACCCAGAGGAAATTACTTCAAAACAGCGGGAGTTGGGCTAGGTGTGGTGGCATATGCCTATAATCTCATCACTCAGGAGACAGAGGTAAGGTTTGCCTCAAGTTCAAGGCCAGCCTGGTCTACAAAGTGAGTTTCAAATCAATCAAGGCTACATAGTAAGGGGGCTGGAAAACTGGCTCAATGATTAATCACACTGGCTGCTCTTGTAGAGAACTCAAGTTTGGTTCCTGGTACCTACAAGGTGGCTAACATACATCCATATCCAGTTCCAAGGGATCTAATGCCCTATACGGATCTGAGGACATTGCACACACCAGTATACTTATGTATATATGGGTAAAATACATACACATAAAGTAAAAATCAATCAATTTTTAAAAACATTTTATTTATTATTATTTCATTTTTTAAATTATTTTATTATTTTTATTATTTATTATTATTATTATGCCATGTGAGTGCTGGGAATCGAACCTGGGTCCTCTAGAATAATAGCAAGTGTTATTAACTACTCAGGCATCTCTCCAGTCCCAAACTTGTTTGTTTGTTTGGTCTTTTTGAGACAAGGTCTCCCTGTAGCCCCAGCTGTCCTGGGACTCACTATGTAGACCAGGCTGGACCTTGAATTTACAGAGATCCGCCAGCCTCTGCCTCCCGAGTGTTGGGAGGCTACATAGTGAGACTCTGTCTCAAAAAAACAACCCACAAAATAGTCAGGTGGTTGCCAATTTGCTTTCCCTGGGACAGAGGCATACACTTTTGATTAAAACACCATCTCTCTGGGACTGGAGAGATGGCTCAGTGGTTACGAGCACCGACTTTTCTTGCAGAGGACCTGGGTTCAATTCCCAGCTCCCACATGGCAGCTATGAACCGTTCTTAACTCCAGTTCCGGGGGAATCTGAAGCCCTCTTCTGACCTCCACAACATTGCACAACACAGGTGCACTCACATACATGCAGGCAATATACTCATACACAAAATAAAAATAATAAAATATTGAAAAAAAAGAAAAAACACCATCTCCCATACCTGGAAGCAGCTAGGGCCTGGCTCCAGGTGTTAGTTGTCCATGAAAATCATCAAGTCTTGTTTGTTTAATGAAACCGAGCATTCCCAAGAGAAAAAGCAAAGAAAACTAATCTTGGTGGGGACCCTGAGTGATCAATCCATCCATTAATGTTATCAGAATCCAGCAGGAGCAGAGAAAGGGGTGAAGTGAAACAGGATTTTAAAAAAACACAATGGCTGAAAATCTCTTCCTAAACTTGGCCAAAGAGGTTAACCTACAGATCCAAGAAGCCATGCAGACCCCAAACAAAAATCTGAAATCTGTATCATGAGCATCACAATTAACCTGATAACTAAAGACAGATTTTAAAAATCTTCAATGGAGCCAGAGAAGAATGACACTTTACCTATAGGGGCAAACAGTATGAATAGCAGCAGACATTCACAGAGATGTTTTCCAAGGGTTGAAAGAAGGAACTGTCAATTCAGGATCCCAAACCCAGGAAAACTATCCCTCAGTAATGAGAGATTCATAAAGACAACCTCAGACAAGCTGGGCTTGGTGGCTCCCGTCTTTAATCAGGAGGTAGAAGCAGATGGATCTCTCAAAGTTCAAGGGTTACACAGTAAAATCCTGCCTGAAAAAAAAAAAAAAAGGAAATCTCCAGTACTCCAGGAGGAAAGGGTTAGAAGAAAGAAGTTATCTAAGCAGACAGGAAATAATAAAAAAAGAAATCTAGGTGTGGTAGTACTGCCTTTACTCTGAAGTAGTTTTATAGGTATGGAAAGTAAATATTTAAATTAATATTATAAATGGTAGAGGGCAAGGGGCTATAGGGAAGAAAAGGCTTCTTTTCACTCAGACTAGTAAAACAGCACCACCAGGAGACGATGGTAAGTTACACACAGAGATGTCCAGAACAGCCTCAAAGGCTGTATGAAGAGGTAACTGCACTGTATGTAAATGAAATTGTATTTAAAAAAATGAAATCCTAGAACTGGAAAGATGGCTTGGGGTCAAAGGACCCAATTTCAGTTTCCAGAACCCACATTAGGTGGCTCACAACCCCCTGTAACTCCAGCTCCAAGGGGACTAGTTTCTGGTCTCTGGGGGCACCTGCACTCATGTGTGTGTGTGCGCGCACACACACACACAGACACACACACACACACACACACACACACACATAAAAATATTTTTAATCCTAAAAAATGTTCCTATAACCCACAAAAAAAGCAGGAAGGAGAAAAAGAAATTAATACAGAGAAAAAAAATAAAAAAGAAAATAGAAGCCTTATCATGCCAATAATTATTACATGTAAGTGGACTAAAAACACCAATTAAAAAAACAGATTAGCAGGGCCAATGAGATACTTCAGCTGGTAAAGGCTCTTGCCACTAAGCATGGCAACCAGAGTTCAATCTGTGAGACCTACATGGTGGAAGGAGAGAGATGATTCCTCAAGTTGTCTTCTGACCTCCATGTACACCCTCCCCCATAAATAAATAAATGTATTAAAGATGTTTTAATTAGCAGAGCATATTTCTTAAAAATTATTTGTGTGTACATGTGTTGTATATGTGTGTGCAGGTGGGCCTAGAGGACAGAAGTCAATGTCAGATGTCTTTCTGTCTGCCTAATTTTTTGAGACAGTCTCGCTGACTGAACAGAGCTCACCAATTTGGCTAGACTGGGTGGCCAATTTTTTTTTTTTTTTGAGATAGCTCCTGCTAGCGTGGAACTCGCTATGTAGACCAGGCTGGCCTTGAACTCACAGAGATCCGCCTGCCTCTCTCTCCCAAGTGCTGGAACTAAAGGTGTACACCACCATACCTGGCCATAAGTTTTTTTTTTTGGTCTTTTTGAGACAGGGTCTCTCTGTAGCCCCAGCTGGCCTGGAACTCACTATGTAGACTAGGCTGGCCTCCATCCCACAGGGATCCGCCTGCCTCTGCCTCCTGAGTGCTGGGAGTAAAGGTGTGCACCACCATGCCCAGCACAAGATTTTTTTTTTTAAATGGACCATTATCACCACAAAAAAATGATACCTTGTGAGGTGATGCATATACTAATTATCTAGATCTCATCATTCCACAATATATACACCTTTCAAACCATATGTCACACACAGTAAATACATACATTTTATCTGTACTTTTTTTTTTTCTTTGTTCTTTTTGAGACAGTGTCTCCCTGTACCCCAGCTGTCCTGGAATTCACTATGTAGACGAGGCTGACCTTGAACTCACAGAGATCTGCCTGCCTCTGCCTCATGAGTGCTGGGATTAAAGGCGTGCGCCCCCATGCCCGGCTATCTGTCCTTTTTTAAAAAAAAATTTGTTTATCGGCTGGAGATGTGGCTCACTTAGCAGAGCATTTGACTAGCATGGATGAAGCCCTAGGTTCCATCTTCAACATGACATAAAACCTGGCATAGTTGGTACATGACTGGAATCTCAGCACTTGAGAGGTAGAGGTGGGAAGATCAGAAGTTCAAAGTCTTCCTTGGCTATATAATGGGTTTGAGACCAACTTGGGATACATGAGACCCTGTCTCAAAAACAGAAAAGGAAAAGAGAAAAAGAAAATATTTTTTAGTCAGTCATGGTGGCTCATGCCTGTAGTCTCAGCATGCAGGAGGCGGAAATATGGGATTGCAAGTTCAAGATCAATTGGAAACACTTGTGTCAATAAAAAAGAAAAAAGGAAAGAGAAATTTAAGACAAAGAAGAAAAAAACTAAACCCAAAGCAGAGGAGAAAGGAAATAGGAGCAGAATTAATATTAACACAGAAAAACTGCAGAAAAAAATCAATGAAGTATACATCTTGAAAGAGATCAATAAAGGGCTAGAGAGATGGCTCAGTGGTTAAGAGCACTGGCTGCTCTTGCAGAAGACATGGGTTCAGTTCCCAGCACCCACATGGTGGCCAACAACCACCCATGATGCCAATTCCAGGAGACTGGATGCCCCCTTCTGACCTCTGCAGGCATTACACAACATGGGTGAATGCACTTATATACATACAGGCAATACACTCATACAGATAAAATAAAAATAATAATTTAAAAAATATTTATTATTTTTATTTTATGTGTACGAGTGTATTGCCTGCATGTATGTGAGTGCACCCATGTCATGCAATGCTGCAGAGGTCAGAAGAGGGCTTTGGATTTCCCTGGAACTGGAGTTAAGGATGGTTCATAGCTGCCATTGTGGGTGCTGGGAATCGAACCCAGGTCTTCTGCAAGAGTAATCAGTGCTCTTAACTGCTGAGCCATCTCTCCAGCCACAAATAAAATATTTTTAAAAAGAAAAATATCAATAAAACAAATAAACCTCAAGAAGACTGGTCAGAAGAAAATAAAAGAGAGGCAGACAAATTACCAATATTAGGAATGAAGCCAGGGTGGTGGTATGTGACTGAGAAGGCTAAGGCAGGAGGATCACAAATTCTAGGCCAGCCTGGGCTACACAGTAAGACCCTGTCTCAAAGCCCTCCCATAACAAAATTAAACAGAATATTACTAAAATCCCTATAGATATCAAAATGATAAAGTAATACTATGAACACTCTATGAACAAAAATTTGATAATTTAGCTTAAATGAACCGAGGGGGGGGAAACACCTACTAACACAACTCATCCAATCCAAAATAAGTAATCTGAGGACAATGGCTGTTAAGGAAACTAACTTTCTAATCTGAACTCTAAAAACAGAAAGCTCCATGACCACTAAAGAAGCTTACTGAATGTTACCAATTCTGTATAACCTCAGTGAGAAAACAGAAGAGTGCATTCATTCCCAAGCACATTCTACGAAGTTAGCTTAACCTGGTACTGAGACCTGACAAAGGGAAATAGATGGGGGGAAGGAAGGGAACTACATAACAATGTTTTTCATAAATACAGAGATTCTATTCCCTAATATTTTGTAACAGGCTGGGAAAAACATCAACAGGCATTTTATTACTTAAGACATAGAGATGACAAATAAGCTCATATATATATTCAACATCAGTAATATTAAGCATATGAAAATTAAAATCACAGTGAGATATCACTACACATTATCAAAATGGCTAAAATAGGGCTCCATTGGACTGCACATATACTAAAATTGGAACAGGGCCAGTGAGATGGCTTAGTGGGTAAAGGTGCTTGCTTTAGCCTACAGCCTGAGTTAGCCCCCTAGGCCCATACAGTGGAGGCAGAAAACCCACCCTGGCAAGCTGTTCTCTGTACACCACATATGCACTATGGCATCCTTGTGCATAGACACACACATACAACATACACACAAAATAAAATAAATTTTTTTTATTAATAAAATTGGAACAGTATAGAGAGGATTAGTAAGGCCCCTGTGCAAGGATCACTTTTTTTAAAGTGGCTAAAAATCTGGTGTGGTGGCGCATGCCTTTAGTCCCAGCACTGGGAAGGCAGAGGCAGATGGATCTCTGTGAGATCAAGGGCAGCCTGGTCTACATAGTGAGTTCCAGGGTAACTGGAGCTATAGAGACCCTGTCTCGAAAAACAAACAAAAAATAAAGAGCAAAAAACCAAACACAAAACCAAAACCAAAAACCCAAAAAGCGGCTTAAAAAAAAAAAAAAAAAAACCCAGAACAGTAACAACAACAAAAAACCCACCAAAGAAAATGAGTCACCCATGCAATACTGGTGGAAATTTAAAATAAATAAGTAAATCGTTTTGAAAAAATAATTTGTTTCTCGGGGCCTGGAGAGATGGCTCAGTGGTTAAGAGCACTGACTGTTCTTGCAGAGGACCTGAGTACCAGCATCCACATGGCAGCTAACAACTGTCTGTAACTCCAGTTCCAGAGGATCCAACCTCTGGGCACTGAACGACATGGGTGCACTTATATACATGGCAGGCAATTGAAAAAAAATTTATGTATTATTTTTATTTTATGTGTATGAGTGTATTGCCTGCATGTATGTGAGTGTACCCGTGTCGTGCAATGCCACGGAGGTCAGAAGAGGGCTTCGGATTCCCCTGGAACTGGAGTTAAGGACGGTTCGTAGCTGCCATGTGGGCACTGAAACTCGAACCCAGGTCCTCTGCAAGAGCAGTCAGTGCTCTTAACCACTGAGCCATCTCTCCAACCTCTAAATAAAAATATTTTAAAAATTAGTTTGTTTCTTTGAAAACTAAACACGTAGCCACTCTCCTGTCTGCACATGTCTGTAATTCCAGCACTCAGGAAACTGAGTCAGGAAAATCTCAAGTTCAAAACCAACTTCAGCTACACGGTAAGACTCCATCTTAAAAAAAAATAACCTGCCGGGCGTGGTGGCGCACACCTTTGATCCCAGCACTCAGGAGGCAGAGGCAGGCAGATCTCTGTGAGTTCCAGGCCAGCTTGGTCTACATAGCAACTTCCAGTTCCAGGCCAGCTGGAGCTATAGGGAGACTGTCTCAAAAAGACCCCCCCAAAACAAAAAAATATATATGGGCTAGAGTTATAGCTCAGTGATAAAGAGCTTGTTCAACATGCATAAGGCTTTGGGTTCAATCTTTGGTACCACTCCCACCCCCAAAAAATGGTTCTCTTCAAGAGGTTAACTGTTAAACAAACTTGTAAGTCCATTATTTTAGAACATTAGTCATCAATTTAAATAAAGACAAATCACCCTTTCTGCTGGGTGCCGTCAAAATGGACAAGTTCATGAAATCTAGGAAAGTGGTGTTGCTACTCTGGACACAAAGCCGCCATTGTGAAGAACAAGGATGATGGTCCTCAGACTGCCCCTAGAGTCACTCTGGTGGCTAGAACTGACAGCTACCACGAGTAAGAAGAAACTCACCAAGATGTCAAAGATCAAGACTTAGTGAACATTTATAACCACAATTACCTCATGACCACAAGGTACTATGTGGACATCCCTTGTACAAAACTGTCATCAACAAGCATGTCTTTATTTTAATTTTTATTTTATGTGTATGAGTGTATTGCTTGCATACATGTAATTGCTCTCGTAACCACTGAGCCATCTCATCTCTCCAGGCCCTCTTTCTTCCTTCTTTCCTTTTTAGATTTATTTTATTTTTATTTTATGTGTATGAGTGTTTTGCCTGCATGTAAGTACACTTGTGTCATGCAATACCTGGAGAGGTCAGAAGAGGGTGTTGGGTCCCCTGGAACTAGAGTTAGATGCCATGTAGGTGCTGGGAATCGAACCCAGGTTCTCTGCAAGAGCAATCAGTGCTGTTAATTAATGAGCATCTCTCCAGCCCTTTTTTTTTGAGACGGGGTCTCCTCGTGGCCCCACCTGTCCTGGAACTCACTATGTAGACCAGGCTGGCCTCGAACTCACAAAGATCCACCTGCCCCTGCCTCCCAAGTGCTGGGATTAAAGGCGTGCGCCATCACGCCCAGCCCTGTTTTTTTCTTTTTTAAGACAAAGTCTCACTTGGTGGTCCAAGTTGTCTTTGAACTTGTGATCCTCCTGTCTCAACCAAATTACTTTTAAATGGACACCAATACTGTACTTCTTAGATTAACTGAATTTATTCAAACTAACCCTTATGTAAGTTTATTTTCTTTTTCATATATATTACATATATATTGCATAGATATTACATATATGTGATATATGTGATATACATATATGTGAGATATATAACTTTAGAAAATATCTTTTGGGCCAGCAAGATGGCTCAGTGGGGAAAGGTATAAGGAGAGAATCAAGTACACAAATGTGCCATCTAACCTCCACAAACACACTGTGGTACTTGTGTGCATGCATACACATCTCACACAAATAAAATAAATTTTAAAAAATCTTTTATTTTAATAGAATACTTTGAATCCCAGCACTTGGGAGGAAGAGGCAGGCAGATCTCTGAGAGAATGAGGCCAGTTTGGTCTACATAGTGAGTTCCAAGCCCACTGGGGCTATAGGGAGACCCTTTCTAGAAAAAAAAAAAAAAAAAAAGAGTATAACAGTACCTAGATCACCTTTCCCTCCCCTTTGCTGAAAAAGAATATCATTTGGAACAATTACAACTCTCACCTTGCCTTGACTTATTGTAGAATTCCCACTCAGCCTTTAAGGCTCAACTTGAGGGTTGAGGATGTAGCTCGAGGATGTAGCTCAGTTGGTAGAGTGCTTACTTAAAATGCATGAGACCCTGGGTTCGACTCCTAGTACAAAATGAACCAGATGTGGTAGTACATGCCTATAATTCCAGCACTTGTGAGGTTGAGACAGGAGGATAAGAAATTCAAGGTCACAGGCATGGTGGCCCATGCCTGTAGTCCCAGCACTTGGGAGGCAGAGGCAAGCAGATCTCTGCAAGTTCAAGGCCAGCTTGGTCTACATAGTGAGTTCAAGGCTAGCTGGGGCTACAGGGAGACCCTGTATCAAAAAGACCCAAAAAAAACCCAAAAAGTAGTTCAAGGTCATCCTCAACTTCACAGTAAGTTCAAGGCCAGCCTGGGCTATATGAGACCCTGTCCTAAAAATAAAATAAAGCCAGGTGTGGTGGTGCACGTCATTAATCCCAGAATTTGGGAAGGAGAGGCAGGCAGTGAGAGTGAGGCCACCCTGCTCTACATAGCAAGTTCCAGACCAGTTGGGGATATAGAGAAACCCTCTCTCAAAAACATCAAAAAAAAAAAGAAGAAGAAGAAGAAAAAAAGAAAATAACATCTTGAAAGAAGCAGCAGAAAGAATGTAAGAGTATAAGGGCCAGAGGATGGGAAGGAGTGCTGTGAACTGATCTTTGAGATATAACACAACCTTTGCACTTGTGAACTCACTACAGCTATGGTTATCTGCACAAAATCAAATCAAGATCAGTTGAACTCTACCAGGCAGCACTACTGGACTCAGTGGGTTACAAAAACAAACAAAGAAAAAAATCAAAAAGAAAACAAGGACATGATATTGGGAGGGAGAACATGTTGTGGGGGGTGGAAGGGGGAGGTTTGAAGGTGGATATGCTCAAGACATGTTGTATACATGCATGAAATTTTCAAAGAATTTTTAAAAAATTCAGGAATGAAATAAGTAGATGAAAGGCTCAGCTTAGTACCCCTCTCTGCAGACCCCCACACAGGTACAGAGCCTGCTGCCTGTACCTGTTGCCCCTCCATGTCCCTCACTGCAAGCACTCCACTCTTTATAGCCCCTCAACATCATGAGAACCTTGAAGATGTGACTGGCTGGAATGGCTGCTCTGAAGATACATGGTACGTGAATTCAGGTTGATCCCTTTAGGGATTTTCCTGATTTCCTTTCTTTTGAAAAACACAGACTCTTCAGTTTAGAGAAAACAGTCTGGAACAGTAGAAAAAGAAGAGAATAGTGGGGGAGTGTCAAGAAAGAAAAAAAAAGAGCAACAGACAAGAAAGGCAACTCTAAGAAGAAATACAAATGACTCTTGGATACATGAAAGATGCTAAGCAGGATGGGGCACACCTGCAGTCCAGAGAAGCAGAGATAAAGGGGATCTGATTTCAAGGCCAGCCCAGCCACATAGAGAGACTGTCTCAAAAAGAAAGCCATGTGGTGAATCCCACTTGTAATCTCAGCCCTCAGGAGGCCAAGGCAGAAGAAATGTTAAAACTTCAAGGCCAGACTGGGCTACATAGTGAATTCCAAGCAAGCTTGGGCTCTCGAAATTTAAAAAAAAAAATCAGACATTAATTCATAAAATATGACTTTTCATTTATTTAAGTATATGTATACATAGTAATTGCCAACTCCTACACACAGCAATTACTATGTGTGGAACCCTACTGGGCCCTGTTCCAGGGACTTCACATGTGTGAACTCATCTAATCCTGACAATATTAATATAGTAGGTATCAACATCCCAATTTAATAGCTTAAAAAAACTGAGCTATAGAAGTTAAATATTTTGTTTTGCAACTAATCAGAGGTAGAACCAGGATTCAAACCCAAGTCCTGTGGCTCCAGGCTGGCCTCCTAACCAAGATGCCGCATGGTGTTTCTTCTAGATAAACACAAGAAAAGCACTGAATCCATACACACAAAAGGCAGAGGAGGCAGGGTATGGGAGCACAAGCTTGTAGTTCTAGCACAGAGGTCAGGCAAAAGGATCCGATGTTCAGGTCATCCCCAGCTAGACAGCAAGCTTGAGACTAGTCTGGACTATTTGAGACCCCGGGAAAGAAGGAAGAAAGGACCAGAGGAAGAAGACTGAAAATCAGGGATGAGGAGTATGAAAGGCCTTTTGCTTCATATACTTCCATGGCTTTGGGCTTGGGTTTGGAGTACTCTGTGTGTGTGTGTGTGTGTGTGTGTGTGTGTGTGTGTGTACACATATATGTGTCCAGGTCCCTCATTGGTCTAGACTCACAGATTAGGCTAACTGGCTAGTCAGTGAACCTAGTGACCCTCCTATCTCCAACTCCCCACTCCTGGATTCCAGTGATTCCAATGCCCTGTCATCACCATACCTGGTTGGGGTTTTGGGGTTTTTTTTTTTTTTTTTTTTTTTTTTTTTTTTTTTATCTCTCTGTAGCCCCAGCTGACCTGGAACTTGCTATGTAGACCAGGCTGCCCTGGACTCACACAGATCTTCCTCCCAAGGGCCGGGATTAAAGCCATGTGCCACCATGCCCAGCTATACCTGATTTTTTTCACGGGTTCTGTGGATCGAACTCAGGTCCTCATGCTTGCACAGCAAACACTTTACCAAGTCATCTCCCCAGCCCCTTCCATGGTATTTGAAATTTTACAATAAAAATGTTGCATAACACTCCTATAATAAAATATTATAATGGAGGGCTGGAGAGATGGCCCAGCAGTTAAGAGAACTGCATGTTCTTGCAGAAGACACGGGTTAGAATCCCAGCACCCACATGGTGGCTAACTGTCCATAACTCCAGTTCCAGGGGATGTGACACCCTCTTCTGTCCTCTGAGAGCACAGCATGACATGGGTTCACTTATATACAAGCAGATATAACACTCATACACATAAAAAAATTAATAAATAAAAATGCAAAATATAGCTGGACATGGTGGCTCACACCTTTAATCCCAGCACTCAGGAGGCAGAGGCAGGTAGATCTCTGTGAGTTCAAGGCCAACCTGGTCTGCATAGTGAGTTCCAGGCCACAGGCCA
>NW_008333404.1:849484-867944 GCF_000622305.1 Nannospalax galili
GGCAGATCTCTGTGAGTTCAAGGCCAGCCTGATCTACACAGTGCGTTCCAGCTGGGGCTACAGGGAGACCCTGTCTCAAAAAGACTAAATTAAATAAATAAATAAATAAATAAATAATGAAGAGAAGGAAAGAAAGATACTAACAGTATAGTCAGAAGCAGACTGTGAATTCCAATTGACATCCATTAATCCTTGTGCAAGTCACTTGTTCTCTCTAGACTCTGTTTTCTATCTGTAGTGGAGTGGTCATACCCATCCTGCTCAACTTTAGGCACAGTAGGTGAGGTGTGTTTGGTGTGAAAGTGCTTGATAAACCATAAATCAAAAAGTAAGGCAGTATTACTTCCCCCAAACAGCTCAAGGGAGGAGAGCGGGGTAAACAAATTGTCTAAATGGACCTGGTAAAAAGTCTAGGGCTCTCCCTGACCCCCTCACCTTCCAGAACCAGAGAATGCTATCTAGCCTACAAAGCCACAGATGTCACCCCATAACCCGAATCCACAGTCAAGGATGAAAAACCTGGGGCTCCCCTCTGCTTGTTGTGACCAGTTGTCCTCTGGAGCTGGAGTGACCTCAGGGCTCTGAGCAGGCTCCAGAAACCTTTAGAAGTACCCCTAAAGTGTTTGGTAGGATGGTCCCCACTGAGGACTCTGCAAGGCTACACTGGAAGTGGAACCTTCTCCAGGGGAAAAAAGAGCAGCAGTAATCACAAGGTGAGTGGCCTCTAACCTCATAAACACTCTCAGGGAGAAGCCCAGCTACCTCCAAATTACAACAGCCTCTCCTTGCTGTTCAAACAAACCTGCAGCATGACTCACTCCTCAGAACAGGGAAGGGGGTAAACACATAGCTAAGGGCTTAGAGATCAAGACGCTAAGGCAGAGGTGATAGGAGATAAATAGGGAGGCCCCAGGAGATAAACGGGCAGGCCCCAGGGGTTCTCACACCACAGACTTACTGAATGAGAAAAGATCCAGGGGAACAGCCTGGATCCGGTACCTACTCCCCAGGTTTCTAGTGGCCCTGAGTAGGGAGATCCAGGGTAAGGGGAAAGCAAGGGAAGTAGAAATAGTGTCTGAGCAGGAAACCCTTAACTCATCTTTACCTTGGACCCACCTCCTCCATCAGTTTTTCCTTTAGTCTCACCTCTCTCACCCCAAACATTTGTAGTCTCACAAGCTGCTGCAGTAGCAGCCACCTCAGTGTGCCCACCTGAGAACTAGAATGCCCCCCTCATAACACTGACTCTCAAGAGGTCAGTGTGAGGAAAGCCCCACCAAATCACAGAAGAGAATCAGATGGGATGGGGAGCAGATGGGATGGCTGGGTGCCCACACTCTCCTGGGCAAGGCTCCCTATCCACTTGGCTGGCAAACAGGTTTGGTGTGCCTGGTCCTGCCTTCTGCAGTCTCTAGGCCAAAGAAAGGCCCTTTGTTGGGTGGGACACAAATAATTCCTCTTTTTCTTCCTCCTCACAGACAAGCCAATGAAACAGGTGTTTGCTTTTAATCTGGCTGCCTACCCAGAGGAATGGGCTGGACAAGCTCTGTGAAGAGGGCTGGCAATGAGTGGGGAAGTAAAACTAATAAAGGAGACTTAGGGCGACACCCTAAATGGGGCACCCCTTCTCAATAACCTGAAGCCCTATACTGGGTCCTGGCAGTGAATGTACAGAAAAGGAGGTGGGCTCTGGAACCCTAATTCTAAAGGAGACAGACACGCTGCTGCTGAGGCAGTCTTCCTCCAGGAAACGCCGCCCTAGCACCCAGCCAGGCTGGAATGAAGAATAAGCTCCTAGGACCTGTTAAGGCTGAGAGCTGGCAAACATGACTCTGCTCCTAACCACCTTGCCTTGTGACCCTGTTTTTGTGCTCTCAGACTCCTCATCTATTGACCCATCCTACCTGCCCCATATTCTCTTTTTGCCTCTACTGCCTGGGCTTAAATCTGGGCCACCAATCTTCCTACACACCCATTCCCCCCAACTAAACCTGTCTACCCCTAGGAAACAGGTATTTCACAAGACTGACTGTGACCCAAAGAGGCACATACCATAATTACCAACAGGCGGGGAAGCTCGTCCCACCTGCTCTGAGTACATGTGCCTGGAACCGAAACCATCTGGTGCACACCTCCCTCCACCCCAGAGAAATATGGGTAAGGTTAGTGCCACATGTCTGGTGATTAAGTAACTCTCCTCTCTCATATCCTCCCCTCCCTGGCCAGGCAAAAGCCCAGCATTCCCCAAATTCCTAGTAGGCTTGGCAACACCACTGATGTTTCTGAAAATCACAACTTGGCAATGAATGGAAGGCAGGATGGTGTGAGGAGAAGCATGGGCTGAACTGAGGCAGGTCTGAGGACTGGAAGAAACAGTTCCCAAACTTGAAAGATTCCTCCACCCAGGAGCTTCCTCCCTACCCAGGCATCACGCAGTCAGGACTCCATCATTTTAGAATTCATTCATTCCATTGGAGTGAAGGACCAAGGATTGCGGATCAATCCTTTTATGTGTGTAACAGGATCTCATGTATCTTAGGATGGCCTCAAACTCACTATGTAGCTGAGGATGACTTTGAACTTCTATCTGACTACCTTTCTAGTGCTGGGATTATAGGCATGCACCACCATGCCAGGTTCTTATGGTCCTGGGACTTGAATCCAGGGATTTCAAGCACTCTACCAACTAAGCTACATCCCCAGACCCTCAATCTTCTTTTAAAATGCAAATATTCTAACAATTCCATTCCTAGGTATTTCATTCCAAGCTAAAAGGAAACATATGTCCACATAAACTTTTTAATTTCATAGCCTCAATATTCACAACCCAAACATCCACCAACATTTATTCCATGACGAACATATCTCTGATAATATATAGTTACATATGGAATTTCATTCAGTCCGAAAAGGGAATGAAGTACTGACATGTTATGCGTATATGAACATTTAAAACAGTGTGCAAATTAGAAGCCAGTTAGCAGACCACATGCTGCATTATTTCTTTTATATGAAATGCCCAGAATAGGTGAATTCACAGAGAAAGTAGCCTAGGGCTGGGGAAATTGGGGAGAAATGAGGAGCAACTGCTAATGGATCAGAATTTCTTTATGAAGTAAGCAAAATGTTCTAAAATTGATTCACTGATGACTGCACAACTCTGAATATACTAAAACCCACTGAATTATATATCTTAAATGGGCAAATCATGTGATGTAAGAATTTTAATAAAACTTATAAAAATGGGATGAAGTTCAAGGTAAGCTGACAACAAATCACAGCTCAGGTTTGACTAAATAAAAAGTGGGGCTCAGAAAGGTTGGCATTAAATTATTTCAGTTTCTGGAGTCTTAAAGGAACATTACTATTACATGGTAAAAACAAGTTCTGACTACAAGATTAAAAAAAAAATTCCAAGTCTCCCCAGCTGCAGGCAGAACCTCTGCCAAGACATTGCCCCCCAAAATCTAGAGAGGTTAAAAGACAAACAACCCCCCCAAAAAAACCCACTGTGTAAGGAGGAGTAACTGAGAAATTAGAGAATCACCCAGAAAGCCCAGAAAAGCAGAGGGCACTAGCTGCCTTGGTCAAGAGAAACAGAGAGGAGGAAAGGGACCCAGGGAAAGATGCAGAATATGGACCCTGAACATTGCTATGAAAGCCCAACCCCACTGACTAACAAGGTCCCTCAGCTCTCCATCCTGGGTCCATCCACAAGCACCCTCTTACCCTGGCATCCCTACACTGGCAGAGGGACCAGGATTATCAAGGAAAGGGAAAAGGTAAGATATAAGAAGCAGCAAAACTCGACCAAAGTCAGATGTGGTGGCACATGCCTATAATCCCAGCATGTTGAGAGGCTGAGGAATACTACAAGTCTGAGCTACATAATGAATTCTAGGCCAAGGCCAACCTGGGTACTGTGTGAGACCCTATATGCAAAAGAAAAGAAAGAAAAAAGGTGGAGCTGGGGAGAAGGTTCAGCACATAAAGTGCCTGCTATGCAAGCACGATGACATGAGTTTGGACCCCCAGGAATTGAGAAGACACCTAGATGCCAACCTCTGACATCGATACATGTCTGTTACACATGCATCACACACATACACACAGATTCCTCAGACTTCCTCCACCCTTAAGCTTAGGTGCCCAGAGGAGGTTAAAACAGTCCAGTCCATACCAGTAGCAAACAGAAAATAATAGCTAACATCTGAGCACTTACCATGTGCCAGGCACTGTACTTAATGTTTCCTATGTATTATCTTACTTAATCCTCCTAACAACCATGTGAGAAAGGTATAATTATCATTTCTCTTTACAGATGAGGAAACTGAGAATGAAGAAATAAATTTACTAAAGGTACTCTGGCAAAGCAAACATTGAATCCCTTATTACAGCCCACTTTAGTCAAACTCCAAAAGCTATGCTTTCTTTTTTTAATGTATCCTACGCTGGCCTCGAATTCGCTATATACCAAGGATGACCTTGTACTTCCATCTTCCTGCCTCGATCTCCTAAATGCTGGGATTATACGCATGTGCCACCCACACCCAGTTTATGCAGTGCTCAGGATCAAATCCAGGGCCTTGCACATGCCAGGCAAGCACTTTACCAGCCTCAGAACCATACTTAACTAGAGTGCCATTAACAGAAATCACAGTTTAACTAAAAATTATAACTACACTGGAATGATAAGAAAGGAACATCTAACAAATGGAGTATTCCTAATTCCTGCAACAGGAGGCAATAGATATCTAAAACTGATAAATCAAGAAATATGTCAGGGACACCTATATCAAAGTTCTGCCTCCCAAGACTCAGGGATCATTGTGGAAGAAGGGACAGAAAGACTGTAAGAGTTAGAAGAGGTGGATGACTATAAGGAAACAGAGTTTTCCAGACAGCTGGGCATTTACTCATATGAACTCACAGCAAGGGTGACAGCATGCACAAATCCCATGCAAGGCCAAACCGGAAAAAATCCCAGCATAGATTCCCAACCCAACCTGAGGAACTATTGGCGACTGATGACTGCTGGAAAGGAGAGATTCAGTCTCACTTAAGGGTGAGACTCTTAGTATGTTGACCAGGCTCCAATGGATGGACCCACACCAAAAGGCATTTGGGAACACGAACCTGACTGTATAGCTCTATGGGCCTTAATATATGTATGTATATATGTATTAGAGTTCAGAAAATTTCATGGAGGAGGTTAGTAAGTACAGATATAGGAGGGGATCCAAATATGACCAATATACTCTGTATGAAATTTGCAAAAATTCAATTAAAAAAATTTTTTTGTCTTTTTTGAGACAGAGTCTCTCTATAGCCCCAGCTGACCTAGAAATTACTATGTAGACTAGACTGGCCTCAAACTCACAGAGATCCACCTGCTTCTGCCTCCCAAGTGCTAGAATTAAAGGCATGCACCACCATGAGAAGCAAACTTATTAAAAAAGAAATATGCCAAGGAGTATGATCAGTAGTACAGCACTTGCTTAGCATGCATGAGACCTCAGGTTCAATCCCCAGTAGCTTTAGTGGGTGTTTGTTTGTTTGCTTGTTTGTTTTTGGTGGGGGAGGGTTGAGGCTGGGGATGTAGGTCAGTTGAAAGAACATTTGCCTGCTATGCACAAAACCCTGGGCTCAACCTGAGCATCACATAAACTAAGCATAGCGTCACATGGCTGTAATCCTAACTTTTGGAAGGTAGAGGCAGGAAAGTAAAAAGACATCCTTATTAAGTTTCAGACAGCCTAAATACATGAAACTCTGTCTCAAGAAAGAGAAACAAGAGGAAAGGGGAGGGGAAGCCAACAAGAGGGACTAGCAGGTAAAGGCACTTGCCACCAAACCTGATGACTAAGTTCAATCCCCAGGACCCACATAGTGGAAGGAGAGAACCAACTACCCAAGATGTCTTCTGACCTCCACATGTGTATCATGGCACATTTGTGCCCCTGCCTCCAAATAAATAAGTGTAATTTTAAACAGAGAAAAGAGAAATATTACTATAAGTATTTTATTTAGAAACAGAGGTTGACACCAGACAAAACAGCTAAGAGTTGAAAGTGGCCACTTACATGTAGCAGAAGAATGTTGTAAAAGACAATTACATTCTTTCAAAACCATTTTATAGTAGTTTGTGTGTGTTTCTTTTAAATCATGCATGGGGTGGTACATGCTATATAATTCCAGCACTTGGGAAGAGACAGGAGGAGCAAGACTAACATTAGCCTAGGTCACATGAAACAGTTTCAAAAACGTAAAAGAAAAATTAAAAATTGGGTACATATATTATTTCAATTTAATATAGAAGGAGGGCAGGAGGAAGGCAGGCAGGCAAAGATCTCCCACATCAGAGGCTGACCCATGGAACTCTGTTCTTTCACACACAGCTTCCATGATCCTCCACTGGTAACAACATTGGGGTTTTGCTCTGGAGAATCCCCTCTTTCATTAAGCAAGCTTGTAAATCTGTTAATCAAGGAACCATGCCCTATCCTAGCCAAGGAGAAGGCCAGGGGACAATGGCACCCTCTCCCTGGAATTTTGGGCAGAATGACAAAAAGATCTGAAACAACTGGAACCATGGTAGAGTGCATCGGCCATTTCCTTTCCCCCACCAGAAGCCACAGGATGCCCCTGATTTCGGCTTCTTAAGCATTTCCTTAAATTCTGTGTACTGTTCCTTTCCTTCTAATAAATTCCTCTTTTGCTTAAGTTAGCTGGGTCACTTTCTGTTGTTTAACTAAAGTAAGTTAATGAAAATAACTAATAAAACGAGTTTGAGATTTATTTGTACTTTAATGTGCCAATATAATTTATCAAAGTCACTACCAAACAAACATTTTTGTCCTAAAAATACATGTTACATTAGAGTCAAGTAAACACATATACAAATATGTATAAATGAAACAAAAGTTTTGCCAAAAAGTCTCCCCTCACCAACTTTCAATGTTAATTCTACTGTTTTAGATGTTTCTGCTCCACTATGTTTTTATTTTGTTTGCTAGCTTAGTGACAGAGATGGTTTATTAAGGAAGAAAATGGTGTTCCCCAAAACATTGGTGGGCTAGAGAGTTGGGAAAGGTCCAAAGCTCAAAAGCCCACTATATTGATTTCAGACCCACTAATGGTTACGTTCTACAGTTTTGAAAAACCCTGACTCCTTTTCAGCAATAAAAACAGCTGGGTGTGGTAGCACATCCCTTTAATCCCAGCACTCGGGAGGCAGAGGCAGGTGGATCTCTGTGAGATACAGGCCAGCCTGGTCTACATAGTGAGTTCCAGGCCAGCTGGGGCTACAGGAAGACCCTGTCTCAAAAAACAAACAAAAAAAAAAATTAAATAAAGAAAAAACAACCCAGATGGTGTATTAGCCAAACTTCCACAGTCATGTGTGGAGCACTAAGCAAGGGCACAGAGCCTGCTAGCGTAGAAACTCAAATATAGCCCCAGAATTCTGCCTTCAACCAACTGTATACACTGCCAAATTTTGGAGGGGGTGTGTGTCTATTATTTAATTGGGGAGGAGGGGGGATCCATTTACTTATTTATTGGGGAAGGGGGACTTTGTTTACTTACTCACTCAGACATTTTGTACCATTCAGTGGTATGACTAGACAACAGGCTCCAGGAGGCTGTCCAAAGCTGTAAACTCCATCTGTAAACTGGCTCAGAGGAGAGGAATCCAGGGCAAACCCTGTGACTAGACTGATTGATTGTTTACTATTGACTCCTCCTCCTCCTCAAGAGGCCAGGAATGTCTCCAAGATCAAACCCAGGCAAGGGATATTTCATTCCCTGTTTTGAAGTGAAATAAGTCTCAAGTTCAGCCTGTCTCCTCTTTGTTATAAAGCACTCTAGTTAGCTTGTCTAGTTAACTCCAAACTTATCTATTGCTGAGACTGAATTTCTATTTTCCTACCTCTTCGTGCTGTCCCACCAAACAAGTAAACAAAAATATCAAGAGAGTGACAAATCATTCTCAGTGCTGCCAGTGTTGTGGTCTGGGACTTTGGGGGACTGGGTTTGGGCAGTGTCAGGACTTAGAATGTGGCAGAAACAGGCATACTCCTGGGTAGAAATGTCAAGGGGACAGTGAACAGAATCAAATGATTGTCTGTACTCCAAACTTCAATTGAGCACCTATTCTACAATTGTTCTTTGAAAAGAGCCATAATCTGGCTGCCGCTGGGTTAGCTCTACCTCAGGAGCATGCTGGGACAGGTAGAACTAAAGGAATCAGATGGCGGGGTGTAAACTTCCCATCATCTTGGCTCTCACTTCCTTCACTCTCCCACAATAGCTTGAAAAGGATGAAACAGTACACACCCACGGTGGGTTATGTGGGTTAGGAGTCCCCAGCCCAGCCTAGAAACACTCAGGCACAAATTACCTGCATTTCCCTCTGGCGAGAACAAATCATGTGGTCAGTTGGGGAACTGGAGTTGGGGAGGTCAGGGACTGGTAACCAGGGAATGTGGGGTTCAGGGCAGAATGGAGAATGCTCCCTCTTCTCCCCACCTCTCCTGGGTCCAGAAACCCTGGAGCAGGTTTCCTATTCCGCCCAGGTGCCGAGGCATCCCCTTCATCCACTGGCCTCAGGATTGGCGGCTGAAGACGGAAGCAAAAACCAATAAACCGTCCTAGGAAGCTACCGGTTGGCCGAAGGGGTAAGGGAGCATACGTAAAAAGGAGGTTAAAAGGAGAAATCCAAGAGAGGTGAGCATCAGAAAGTTCTACCTTCTTAGCCAAAAGTAGAATCCGGACCTATTCCGGAATAGTCTGACACTCCATTCCCAGCCCCAGGATTCCACCCTCGGCCCCCTTTTCTTGGAAACGATCGCCCAAAGCACCATACAATTCTTTGAAAGGCCTCCGAGGTCATCGGTCCCACGGAAAAGCCTAACCCGCCTCTACCCAGCAGTGTCCGACGCAGCGCAGGGATGCGCTCCCGGCGCTCCTTTCTCCCACGACCCAGGCTAGCTGCCCACTGGACGCCTGAGTACGCGCCCTGCCCCGCGGCCCAGGCCTGGGCTCACAGCCGGGCTCTAGCCCAGACTGCACTGTCCTCGCGAAGGCCAGGGTCGCCCCGGCCCCGGGGCCTCCAGGGCTTCTCCCGTTCCTCCCCCGTCCGCCCCGGATGGCCTCCGCTGGCTGACGGCAGAGCCCGGCGTCGGCTGATGTCCGCCAGCTCGGCGCCGGACACCCAGCGTGAACCCAGACAGCCGAGATGGAAAGGCACGGTGAGCGCGCGGACCTACCGCGGGCTGACCCTCCGAGTGCACGTCCACCAAGGCACACCAGTTCCGCATCCCGTTCATCATCTTCGAGAGGAGGTCGCACCCACGGCCCTGTGGTCTGGAGTATACTGGACCGGTGCAAGTGGAACCGCCCCTTTGTATAGGGTTCTGGGGCGGGGCTTAAGGTAATACACGCCCCCAGTGCAGTGCTTGCCAACGAGGTTGAGCGAAAGGGCGAGGTGGGCGGAGCCAAGAGGTCTCGGCCCGTGCCCACTGGTGTTAGCTCAGATTTACATAAAGGTGGAGCTTGGGCGTGACCAGGGCTCCTTAAATTTGGTATTTGTGGCCGGACATGATGGCGCACACTTTTAATCCCGGCACTCGGGAGGCAGAAGCAGACGGATTTCTGTGAGTTCCAGGACACCTGGGGCTACAGGGAGACCCTGTCTCAAAAAGCGCCCCCCCCCGAAAAGAAATTGGTATTTGTAGTAGTATCTCAACATTCTTTGTCTTGTGTCTTTTCAATGCTCCGGATCTGTGTTGAGAAAGAAAATCAATCTGTTCCTCCATAGATGAGCTGGGATCTGCACATGCTTCTATGGGTCCCCTCTCCCCAAATGTAAACCAACTTGTAGGCTTTGTAGAGCTGAGCAACTCTTTCCTCGGTGGTAGAAAGGCAGGCACCGAAGGCCAGCTCACGCGGACTAGCCTAAGCCAGTCTGGCAGGTGCTCTTCCCTGGCAAGACGCCCAGGCCAAAGTCAAAGCCAGCTAGGCTCTGGGTGGGTCTTGTTTTGCTGAAGCTATTATACCAAAGCTATCCTTATATGGTAGGGAGAGGCGGGACACGTTGCTTTAAAAGGAATTTGCATTCTAGAGAAAAGATGAGTCTCAACTTGGCCAATGGCATTTGCCTCCCAAGCTTAGGCTGGGATCTTGAGGACTTAGTCTGGTAGATGGTTATCCCAATGGCCTATAATGGTCCACACGGAAGGCAGGCAGTAAGGAGCTCTGACCCACACTTGAGTAGGCAGTACTACTGTAGTTAGTAATTTGTTTTGTGAACAGCTAGCTTTCCCTTAAGTAAGCGGGAGCTGCACTTGACTTGGGGACATGGACACAGGAACTGGGTTTCCTGCCAGTTAGGAATGTATGTAGAACACTTTGTACTTGAGAGGTAAATGCTGAGGATATCCATGACCCACAGGGTAAGAAAAGCCCAAGTCAGGTTTCTTCTTTAACCTTCAATGAAGGCATTCCTTGCTATGGCCTGAAGGATGTTAAGGAGAGAACGGTTCTGTTATAGATAATTCCATATTTCCTAGGTCTCAGATCTGCTATAAGGGATTTCTGAAAAGAAAGGTAAAGGCTCTAAAAGTGTACAATTAAAATGACTTCTTAAACAGTTGGAGAGGCAACTCAGTGGTTAAAAGTATTTGCTGCTTGCAGAGACCCCCAGGTTCAGTCCCCAGCACCCACATGGCAGCTAATAATCGTAAAAACTCCACTTAAGGGAATCCAATGCCTTCTAACCTCCATGGGCACTGTATGCATGTGATGCACTTACATACATGCAGGAAAAATATTCATACACATGAAATAAAATAAATAAAAAATTAAAACAAATTTATTATTATTATTTTTTTTTTTGGTCTTTTTTTGAGACAGGGTCTCCCTGTAGCTCCAGCTGGCCTGGAACTCTCTATGTAGACCAGGCTGGCCTTGAACTCACACAGAGTGCTAGGATTAAAGGTGTGTGATGACTTCTTAAAATAGGACCAGCAAGACCTAAAGAGATGGCTCAGTGGTTAACAACATGTACTGATCTTCCAGAGGACAGAAGTTCGATTCCCAGCACCCACATGGGGCAGCTCACAACCCCTGTAACTCCAGCTCCAAGGAGATTTGACACATCTGGTTTCCATGGGCATCTGCACTCATGTGTACATACCCACACACAAACACACATATACCCAATTAAAAATAACTCTTATATGGCTCTGCAAGTAAAGGCACCTGACACCAAGAGTTCAATTCCCAGGACCCACATGGTAGCAGGAGAGAACTAACTCGAAAGTTGTCCACTGACCTCCACACATGTACCATCACACACACACACACACACACACACACACACACACACACACACACACAACACATATATTTTTTGAAAACTTAAGAGTAGGGGCTGGAGAGATGGCTCAGCAGTTAAGAGACTGGCTGCTCTTGCAGACAACCCAGATTCAGTTCCCAGAACCCACATGGCAGCTAAGGACCATCTGTAACTGCAGTCCTAGGGGATCTGATACCATCTTCTGATCTCTGAGGGTGGTGCATGACACAGGTGCACTTACATATATGCAGGCAATACACTCATACATGTAAAATAAAAAATAATTTTTTTAAAAAAAAAAGAATAGAGCCGGGCTTGGTGGCACACGCCTTTAATCCCAGCACTTGGGAGGCAAAGGAAGGCAGATCTTTGTGAGTTCAAGGCCAGCCTGGTCTACATAGTGGTTCCAGGACAGCTGGGGCTATAAGGAGACCCTGTTTCAAAAAAAAAATTAAAAAAAAAAAAAAAAAAAAAAAAAAAAAACAGAGTAGATCCCCAAATAAGCCAGGAAAACAAAGACAAGGATTTCAATATAGATAATATTTATTTTAAATAAAATCAAGCTGGGTATGGTGGTGTACACCTTTAGTCCCAGCACTCAGGAGGCAGAGGCAAGTAAATCTCTGTGAGTTTGAGGCCAGCCTGGTCTACATAGCAAGTTCCAGGTCAGTCAGGGCTACATAGTGAGACCGTCTCAAAAAACAGAAACAAAAAAACCCCCACAAGACTGGATTGGATTGGGAGAAAATATCAGATTTGCAGAATATGGAATGTTTTTTAATTATGAAATTACAAGTCATTGGTGAGAACAAAATTTACTTTGGAAATAAGGGGTGACTCATTCCCATTACCTTATCCCCACCAGAGCTTGGCTCTTTCTCAAAACTCCAAGGAGGAATAAATTCTCCACTGCTCTTTCCCTTCCCTACTAAGAGCCAGCTCCTGACCCCAGGCAAAGCCCTGAATCAAGGCCTAGCTCCTGAGAAAAATGACGGTCTACTGGTACTCTCATTAGAGGCAGGACACATCTAGCCAGAGAAGCCAAAAGGAAGGCCACAGAGACTAGATGTTTGCTTTGCAAAACTTGTATAGATAGTTGTCAGGGTTCCCAGGTGCAACCACCTTAGAGTGGCATCCGTAGTCGCAGAGGGAGAGAAGGAAGGTGGGAAACCCTGAGCAGAACCAGGACCCCACCACCTTATCAAGGTCTACCAGAGTCCCTCCTCCCAGGGACTGGTGAGCAGAGCAGCCTGTAGCTCTCTTGTACAGTCACTGGGGAAGTGGGGCAGGCTTTCCCAGTTTGGGAAAGACTGGTTTTCGGAGAGGTATGAATGTGCAGGTTCATGAAAGGCAAGAAGAGCATTCTCATCTCACACCAGTAAGGCACTGAGAGGAAAGCAGGAGTGGTAAAGATGGGAAGAAGAGTGAATGAAGGGTTCCCTGAACCCACTGTCTTGGGGAAAATAAAAATATAGGAACTGAAGGGATGTGAGGGACTACTACATGGGCCAATGACTAGGTGAAGAGAAGTATCTGAGCAGTAGGTAGAGCCACGCCTGCGCGTACATTACCCATAATGTTCCCTTATTCTGCTCCAGAATGGGAGGAAAAAAGGTTTCAGGAATCCAGGGAGCAGAACAGCATCGCATATTTCCCTGAGCCATAGGGTTAAAGATAAAAGAAATAAAGCTTTACATGCATGGCAATATCCATCCCTTCCTATCCTTCTTGGTCCCCCTCAGTGCGTATGCTGGCCATTCGTCCACTGTGAGATGAAGAAGAGGTCAGCACCTATAAGGGCTCAGAGAGGCCTAAAATGCCCATTCCTCTAGTGAAAAGGCCAAGCCCACCCACCAGCTTACTGCAAATGTGTTTTTATCACCATCACTCTGACCCCTCCCAGTCTGAAGTCTAAATAATCAGGTCACCCCTAGGAAAGAGGAATCTGAAGCAGGAAGGACAGAGCAGAACAGGCTGGCTGGCTGGGGCAGGCTTCAAGCCTGTTTCTGGTCTTTGAAGATCATGAGCTAGCAGGAGCTGGTCTGTAGGTTGCTTTCTGTAAGCAGTGAAGTGATGGATGAGGGGTCATAAACACTGTCAAATTCCTCATCAGAGCTCAGTTCTTCATGTTTGAGGGCTGACTCAGCAGCTGGGCGGGAAGTTTTTCGCCTGAGTCAGAAAAAGAATAAATTGAGTTAGTCACTTTCCACACTAAGGAACTAATTCTGCTAAGACCAAAAACTACTCACATAGTTTCTAGAGAAACAGGGTGAAGGATGGAAGCTAAGATACTAAGAACTAATCATACTGGCTTCTAGGCAGGGATAAGGGACTGTATATTTCTTCTTATCCAGCTTGGGAGAGTCCATTCCCTACCCCATGATGCAGGGTGCAGAAGGGCAGTCATACCAGGAGTCCTTTTCCAGAGATTTGATCCGGGCCTGGAGCTGTTCGTTGACCTCATGCTGTTCTTCCAGCTCCCGCTGTGCTTTCTTCCGAAGGCCATCCAGGCGCTCTATTTCCTCTTCTGCTTCATCCATCTGCCGCTTCAAGGCCTTTACTCTCAGGCTTAGCTAAGTAGGATACCAAATCCTCACATTAGAAAAGCATCTGCTATCATGGCCTGGGACTTCCCCTGTAACAATTCTGATGGGATAATCATCCTTGGAAAACTGTGACTATGTATAAGTTCTCTAGTCTCTGGAAGCTGTTTTGAGGGGGTTAGAAGGCTAGGGAAATAGCTAGGTCAATAAAGTGCTTGCCAAGGACCTGAGTTTGATCTCCCTAGAACTCACTGGTCAGTCTAACCTATTTGACAGGTTCCAGGCCAGAGAGAAACCTGGCTCCCCTCCCCCCAAAAAGGTAGACATTGCCTGAGGAACAACACGAAAAGTTGTCCTCTGTCCTCCATATGTATGCCTACACATTTACATCTCACACATGTGCGCACACACACAACACAAAGGTTGCTTCGGGGACTCGATGAATTAATATACATAACACTTAGATAAACTAGCACACTTGAAACATAGACTAACTATGACTACTCTAGACTGGTCCTTTCAATCTGATATCTCATCCCTACATAAGCGAAGTCTAAGTTTGGAAGACCTAGGAGAGATGGAGGCCTCCCTTGTTGTTCAAGAGAACACATAATGTATACTTGCTCCATTACTGCTCGACCCCAGGGTGCCAGGTTCTCACCTGGTCTTTCTGATCATTGACATGCTGCCGTTCATCATCAATCTGGATGGACAGCTCTTTAACTCTGCGTTCCAGTTTCCGATTGGTGGACTGCAGAACTGTCTTCTCCCTAAGAGGTTGAAGCAGAGGGATGTTTATGGCTGCTGCCGTTTCTAAGGGAGCCCTTTCTTGGCCCTTTATTGCCTCCAAGGACTTTTCTGTCATGAGCCTCACCAGTAGATGGGGGAGGATCCAGGGGAGATCCAAAGAACCAGGGAGACAGAAGTCATTCACATCCCAGAATTTCCACAACTCTTTCTGCTCTCTATCAGGAGCAAGGGGGTTCCCTGAAGATGAGGCCAGGTTGGCCAGATGTGAGGTGGAAGATGAAGGAAGGCCCAGAGAAGAAAAACCCAGAGGAAGGAAGGAAGGGCGAGAGGAATGAATGTCAGGTTCATGTCACCTCTCTTCAACTTGCAGTCGCTCTTGCAACAACTGATTCTGGGACTCAAGCTGAGAGAAGCTGGCACTAGGCTTCTGGAAACCTTCTGAGCTGGCCAACCGGGTCTTCAAGTCCTTGTTCTGAGAGAGACAGGAAGCCTCCATGGTTAGCACTCCAGTTGGTCCTCTGCCTGGCCCCCAAGGTCTATCCCCAAGACTCCCTGTTTCACCTGTCTCTCCAAGGAGATTTTGTCACACTCCAAGTCCTGCCGAGCAGACCTCTCCTGCATGAGTTCTGTCCTCAGCTGATCCACCTAGTGGGGATGAGTGAGAAGAACTGGACTTGAGGAAGGCTAAGAACTAAACCAGAAAACTGAACTAACAGAAGCAGCAGGTCCCTGAAAACACTCTGAACTATGAGCTCCCCAAATTTTCAGATAACTGAGAAATCACAGCTGGAAACTTCAGCATTCCTCTCTGGATGCTCCCTGGTCTGCCTAGATGTGAGAAAGCCATCGCATAGTCCTACCACCATGAAGCTACCTGTCACCATGCCTTCCATACCATGACGGATTGTATCCCCTCAAACCAGTTGGATTTTCTACAAAGAGGCCCTTCACAAAAGGCCCTTCACATTCACATAAGATATGAAAATGAAACCCAAGTTGCAATAGTGACCCCCAGGATGTCAGAGATGCCAGGAATGTGGGACATCTACAGAGAAAAGCTGCAGGCACCAAGAGGAGTCAACCCAACAGAGAGGTTATGAGTGCTGAACTGCAGCACTGCCCAAGACCCTTAAAGCCCAGATGATGCCACCATGAGCCCTGGGTGCTAGACATGGAGCTGCAGTGTTTGGAGCTCACAGATTGTTTTGAGAGTCAGAGGAGATTTTGAACTTTGGACTTCCAAACAGCATTGGAACTGTAAGACTATGAAGACTTTTGAAATTGGACTGAAGGCATTTTTGCCTTTGAGATGGATATAAGCTTTATGGAAAGGGGGAATATTATAGATTAAAGTGATGTGTTTGGGTGTCAAGTCAAAAAATAAAAAAAGAAATTACAGCTATTTGAATGGGAAGAGCCACTTGAAAGAGGGCTTTCTAAATCTCACAAATGGCATTCCTTCCAAACTGAAACAGTCCTCGCTAGAGTCAGAGCAGCACAGGCCACCAGAACTCTGTCCGCCACTCAAATTCTTGGCTTCCTTGCACCTAAGGAAACCTGTCAACCCTTTCCAAAGCAGATGAGAGCCTGAAGTAGATTCTGCCTTGCATAGACTATGCAGCCATAACTCTGCAGGTTATGGAAGATGAGAGGTCAAAGCTGTCTTTGAGAGGGCGAAGAGGTTACACAGTCAGGGGTAGATACCTGGTCCCGGCCACGGTTCATCCGGTCTGTCAGCAGTTCCACAGTGTTTTTTTCTTCATCTAATTCTGCTTGCAGCCGTGATACTTTTTCCTATGACAGAACAAAAGGTCAATTCTGCTCCAAAGTCTGAACACTAGAAGGCCAAACCCAAAACAAAACCCTCTCAAAACTTCAACCCACAGACCTTTCCCCCTTGCACATCCCAGGAACCTTTTGATCCTTGTTCCTGCGTGCTCAAAGCCACTATGGAGCCAGCGCCCTCTGCTGACCAGGAAGGCAAACCCTAAAATCTGTTCCTCCCTGGATACCTATTTCCTTAAGGGAAAAACTGAAACTCAAGGGGGGAGGGTTGGGGGCTGAAAGACTCAGAAATAGAATTTCCAGAGTACAGATTAGGGGAGCAAATTCAAGCCATGCAGTACGACATAGAAGCTAAGGAAATGGATCCTGAAAGTCAGATCTACCACTTCCTAGCACTGAACCCACTGGCAAGCTACTTACTATCTCTATGATTGCTTTCCTCACCTGTAAAATGGAGAAAATGAGACTATCTACATCACAGAGTTACACTGAAGATGCAAGGAGTCTTCTGTGTCACTCCCACAGAATGATAAATGCTTATTGCTGCTATTCTTATTTTCAAGTATAGCAAATTGAAGACTATCATTCATTCTAAGGAGGAAAGCCACTGCTCAGCTCCAGACAACTGCTGCTGCGATGCAGAACTCAGGTGTGGAAGGTCAGTGTTAACACTTTCCAAATACAAGAGAAAACAGAAATCCTAGTTTTTAATGTGACATCTACAATTTTCTCAACACGTATATCTAGTTCGCAAACGCTTGAAACACTGTAACATCTGGCAAATTCCATCAGTTGTGGCTGTGAATTTTATTCTCTCAGACAGGAAGGGGCTTGGAATACACCTACATCTCACTTGTGCCAGAACCCCCTCCTTTTCCCACACAGCCTGCCCAATGCCCTCACCTCAAGGCTCTTCAGCTGCCGAGCCCTGTCGTCCTGGGAGCGCTTCTTATTCTCTGCCTCTTGCTCCAGCCCCTGCAGCCGCTGGACCAGCAGTTCTTTGTCTAGCCGGGCTGTGTCCCGCTCAGCCTGGGAGGCCTGCAGGGCCTGCCGTAGCCTTTGCATCTGAACCAAGGAATAACATACAGGAGCTCAGCCCAGTTGCAAGGTAGGGGTTGGAAGGAGCAATCTGTCCCTGAGGACAGAAATACTCCACTAACATTCTTCAGAGCCCGGGCCAGGGCCATAGCTTAGCTTAGGTAACTTAGCTTACTGCTAGAGCGCTTTTTTGTCTCAGAACTTACTACACAAACTGGAGTTACTTGAGAGCTTTTTGGGGGACAAGTGTCACTGTGTCTATTTAAAGAGTTTTCAAGGGGCTGGAGAGATAGCTTAGAAGTTAAGGGCATTGGCTGCTCTTGCAGAAGGTCTAGGTTTGATCCTCAGCACCCACATGGTGGCTAATAACCATCTTAACTCCAGTTTCAGGAGGATCTGACACCCTCCTCTGGCCTCTGCAAGCACCACATGACACAGGTGCACTTACATACATGCAGGCAATATACTCATACACATAAAAAAAATAAAAATAATCTTGTTTATAATTTTATTTATAATAATAAATTTTTTTAATTTATTATTTTTATTTTATGTGTATGAGTGTATTGTCTGCATGTAAATGAACCCGTGTCATGCAATGCCTGCAGGGGTCAGAAGAAGGCATCGGATTTCCCCGGAAATGGAGTTACAGATGGTTGTTAGCCACCATGTGGGTGCTGGGAATCGAACCTGGGTCCTCTGTAAGAGCAGTCAATGCTCTTAACCGCTAAGCCATCTCTCCAGCCTTGATCTTGTATGGTCATCCTAATTTTCAGAGTCTTCTATCTCTCACCACTAGTTGGCCTTCCTTCCATCTAACCTTTCAGGCCTCCTGGGGCTGGGCACAGAGTCCCCTTGGTGGGCTGGGAAGAGTGGTGAGCAGCGCGGCCGTCCCACACATGCTGTGGAGCAGGGAAGGTACTGGGGAGGTCCCAGTACAGCTGCCTCAGGAGCGGTGGGAGGCCAGGAAGCAAATTTTATATAT
>NW_008333404.1:868084-903555 GCF_000622305.1 Nannospalax galili
TGTAGACCAGGCTGGCCTTGAACTCACAGGGATCTGCCTGCCTCTGCCTCCTGAGTGCTGGGATTAAAGGCATGTACCACCACGCCCGGCAAAAATATGTTTTTTTAAAGTTTTCAAAACTACTGATCCTGAGGGGCATGGTAGTCCATGCCTTTAATCTCAGTACTTAGAAGGGAGAGGCAGGTGGCTCTCTGTGAGATCAAGACTAACCTGGTCTAGATTTCGAGTTCCAGGCCATCTAGGGTTACAGGGAGGTACTGTATCAAAAAAATCAAAACAACAAAAAACCAAAACAACAACAACCCACTGAGCCTATGTCCCACCCCTAGAGATTATGATCTAATGTGCAGCAGAGTTTGAAAGCCGCCACTCTACAGATGATGCATCCCCTCTTCCTGTTCCTAGGATGGACACTCCCTCTACCTTAGTATGCCACTGCAAGCAGTTACGACGAAGTCTGGGCCCTAGGACTTCTGGCCACAAGTTCAGTTAAGAGGCTATGGGGACACTGGGTAGTTCTCACCCTCCTGTCATGTAAGCTCCTACCTCATCCTGAAGCCGGCTCAATCCACCTGAGTTCTTCTCAGCTTCACTGGCCCACTCCTTGGCCTGGCGCTGGGCATCAGCCACTTCCCGCCGGGCTTTTTCTCTGTAGTCCTCCAGCTGGGACTGGAGCTGCTGCAGGGATTGCTTGGAGTCATCTGCGATCTGCTCCAGCTAAAATGCAGAGAAAAGTTTTCTTCAGCACAGCACCTTTTTAACAATTATTTTGTTCCTGCTTCAAGCCCAGCTTCCAAGATTCTTCCGGAAGCCTCCTTCCTGCCCAGCAGCCCTCTCTTGCTTTTCTAGGTGTAGGTTCTGAGTGTGGCTAGTAGTTAAACTCAGATGTCTGGACTCAGATCCTAGTTTTATCATTTACTAGTGACCAAAGGCAAGCTCCTATCATCTCTGGGCTTCATTTTCCTATCCATAAAATGGGATAATAATAGTACCTACATTGCTAAATTGTTGTGGGATTATGTTAATTATATAAAGCACTTATAACAGTGGCTAATACTAAGTAAACTTTCAATGACCATATTTCTACAAACTCAAGGTGACAATTATAAGATATACAACTAAAAATGAAAAATCTGGGGGGCTAGAGAGATGGCTCAGAGGTTAAAAGCACTGACTGCTCTTGCAGAGAACCCAGGTTCAATTCCCAGCACCCACATGGCGGCTACAAACTGTCCTTAACTCCAGTTCCAGGGGAATCTGAAGCCCTCTTCTGACCTCCGTGGCACTGCATGACATGGGTGCACTCACATACATGCAGGCACTCATACATATAAAACAAATAAATCTTTAAAATAAATAAATCTAACAAAATAAAACAAAACAGGGTTTTGAATAGTGGTTAAACGGTTACTGCTCAGTTGTGTATAAGTTATTTTGCTGGCAAGTATGCAAGTGTACCACATGCATACAATGCCTGTGGAAGCCAGAAGACGGCACTAGAGCCCCTGGAACTGGAGCTATGGTTGTTAGCTGCCATGTGGGTGCTGGGAACCAAACCCAAATCCTCTGCCAAGAGCAGCCAGTGCTCTTAACTCCTGAGCCACTTCTCCAAGCCCCCTAAATGTGCACTTTTTTCTAAATTGACATTGCTAGCAGTCTTATTTTGTAAAATAAGATTGTGAGAAAGAATTTTACTAACAGAAAGAAATTTGCTTTCCTTGTTTTCCTTCCTTCTTCCTCTCCAACAAATTTTAATCTTTACTAATTAAGATTCTTGTGTTTAGGTCTTCTAGACTTCTAAAGCAGAATCCTAGAACTAATCTACAAGAATGAAGACCATAAAGGAATGGGGAGTTGTGGGGAAAGGCCAAAATACTGCCCAGTAAGTAGGACATGTTTGGGCTGGGCATGGTGGCACATGCCCACAGAGTTCAAGGCTAGCCTTGGCTACATGAGATCCTGACTCAATAACCCAAAAGGACTATCATTTTTGTAAGATTTGGCCTGATCCTCTCCTTGAGGAGTACTGACATCACACATCCTGACCCACTCCTGGGTCAGCTTCTGTAGGGCCTAAGGATTCACTATCCATGTTCACCTCTTTGTTGAGTCGGTCTACAGTCCTGTCCAGCAAACGCTTCTGCTCTTCCAGCTCCGCCTTGCTCCTTCGGAGCGCCTCCCGTTGCTTCCCCTCCTCCTCTAGGGCCCGGTTCAGCGCCTGCTGTTCCTGCCCGAGGCGCATCAGTCCGCGCTGGGCCTCATCCAGCCGGACCTCCAGAGCCCGCTTAGCTGCTGCCAGGCTCCCTTCCTCCTCCTGGGCAGTATTCAGAGCCTCTTCTAGCCGCTGTTTCTCTGCCTGGAAGAGGGGAGAGGTAAGGGATTAGACTTGGAGGAGATAAAGTTTGGATGAAAGGTATTGGTGATGAGAAGATAGGAAGGTAAGGAAAATGTGGTGCTAAGGTGATGCCTTTAATCCCAATACTGAGGAGGCAAATCAAAACAGAATAAGCAAAGGGTGGCAGACAGGAGACAAAAATACCAGTGGAAAGCTTGAAATATTCACACCAAGTTACCACTGACACACTAAAACTGATGGCTAAGGATTTAGAGAGCGCCCATCTGGCCATGGCTGACTAAGTGGAGGGGGCAGGAAAGCCAGTTCGGGGAACAGAGGCACTCACCTCCAGCCGCTGCACTTTGTCCCGAAGTCGTGCCTCCACCGCTTCCCCACCTTCCGCCAGGCCTCGGGCCTCCTTTAGCTGCTGCTCCAGACCCAAGATGCGTCTTCGGAATTCGTCATTTTCCTCCTGGGTCTCCCGAAGTGTGGTTTCCACTGCTGTCCGACGCTGCCCCAGCACTATGGCCTCTGCCTCCGATGCCAGCTTGGCCTGCGGGCAGTTGGGAGCAGCAGCTCAGACCGTGGGGGTCAGATAACTAAACATGCATACTCGGGAAAACTGGCCCCCCAGAGCCCAACCAAAGCTCACTGGAGCCAGGCATAAAGAGGAGTGGCTCCAGTCAGGAGCTTTCCTGAGACTCCTACCCCTACACAGATGCAGTGGGTGTCGCAACATACAACAGTCTCCCCTGCCACATTCTGCTTTTCACCACACACATAAGCTCCCAGAATTGGTCAGTACATACCATCATAACTTTCCAGGCCCTCTGGTTCCTCAGCCCTCCAGACCCCTCAGCCTCCACCTCCTGAGCCCTGGGCCCACTCCCCTTGCCTTGGAAGCCTCTTCACAGTCCTGTCGCAGTTGCTGGAGGCTCTTTTGCAGCTGGAGGTTCTGCTGCTCCAAATCTCGGCCTCGATCAGCCTCAACCCTCAAGACTGCCAACTGCTTCTCTAACTCCTGGTCCCGTTGTCGCCCAGCCACCTCCTCGTTCTGCCGCTCTGCCCACAGCTCTTTAAGCTCCCCCTGGGTGCGGTGCAGCTCCTGGAAGGGAAGGAAAACAGTGAGGAGACACAGCCAGATGGGGGGTCCAGAAAATGGAAAAAATGTAACATACACACTGTGGAAAGGATCCAGCCATTTTAGAAGGCACTCAGGAGGCAGAGGCAGGCAGATCTCTGTGAATTTGAGGCCAGCCTGGTCCAAGTACTGAGTTCTAGGCCAGCCAGGACGACATAGTGAGAGATTCACAAAGAGTTGAACACGAGTATACTATATGACCCAGCAATCTCATTCCTAGGTTCTATGCCCAAGAAATCTAAAAATTCACACAAAAATTTATACATGACTGTTTATAATAAGATTAGCCACTGTAAGTCAGTTGTAGAAGCAAGCCAACTGTCCCTAAATTGATAAACAAAATAGTCTAAGCAAGAGGGGCTAGAGAGATGGCTCAGTAGTTAGAAGCAATGACTACTCTTGCAGAGGACCCAAGTTCAGTTCCCAGCACCTACATGGCAGTCTATTACTTGAGTTCCAAGGGATCCAACACCCTCCTCTGGCCTCTGGAAGCACTGCACAAATGTGATGCACTTACATACATGCAGGCAAAATACACATAAAATAAAAATAAATCAAAAAAAGTTTAAAATGTAATCAATACGATTTTATAATAAAAGTACAATAAATAAGCACTGATTAACTGATACTTGCAAACTGAGGACCTACCACATGTCCAGGATAGTGATCAATGAATATACAGCTAAAAGGATTGTAAGGGGGCCATAAATGCCAGTTCCTTATAATTAAGAGTTTCCTTGTAATTAAGTTATATAACATCTAAAAGTAATTAGCTGCCTTCTTATCCTTCATAAATTTAGACACCAAGATTATGAAATTGTGGTCACTTCCATTTTTTTCAACCTTACTATATGTGACTTTTATGAAATATCATCCACACATCATAAAGATGGGAATAACTTTTAAAGAAAGATCAAAGAGGGAACCTTGGAATGCTGTGTCACCATCCCACCAGCAATGCTATGCCTTGGGAAACGGGGAGATGCACATTAAACACTGGGCCCTTCAGACCCATGTCCAGATTGTGTTTTCTAAATAACATTCAGATTACAGTTTGGTTTTGCAAGTAGGTCAGCTGGCCATGCTGATACAAGCATTCTAGTTGACAGATTATATTTCTCAATGTAAATTAATAAACAGGCATTCTAGCTATAAACATTTGTTTCATTACATAGTTAATGAATTCCTCCTGAAATAGCAGCTTTTGCAGTGCTGACCAAATAAACTAAGGTTCTGAGCCTGCAAAATTGGCCCTGGAGTCTCACATGTCCATCTATATTGTGCTACACATGAGGTCTCCTAGGAGACAGCCAGCAGCCTCTGCTATACCCCAACCTGGCTGCTGACAGCCTTTTCCATTATAAAACTCTGTAACCAATGGGGAGACCAGGGCTGCTAGAAAAACAAAACTGAGCTCTCAGAATAAAGCTTGAAAACCAAGCACACAGAGACAGCCCTACATTAGCGTGGGGAGAGGTAGATAGGTAAGACAGGTGTCCATCATCCTAATCTGCCATTCTGCTCCCCAGCTGCCAAGTACCTTTTTGAGCTCCTCAACTTGATGAGTATCTCTTGCACTGGCTCGGGCCTGCTCTAAGTCCTTCTGTAAGATGTCAATCTTCTCCCCAAGTTCCTCTTCCATCTCCTCCTTCTCCATCCGCAGCTGCAGAAGTCTAACCCCAGCAAGGTTAAAGGCAAAGGATAAAATCAGGATTAGGCCTCCTACATGAGGGAGAATCACAAGACAATAAAAACCAGCTCCCTGGAGGCAACTGCATGGGGCACTCCCTCTCAAGAGGGAGTATATCTGGAGAAGAGGAGTTTAGGACTTAAAAGCACAGCACAGCAGAAAGGCAGTGGGATGAGTCATGGGTAAATACTCCTGGAAAAGGCAAGAGGTCCTTACTCCTGCTTGGTGGCTCTAAGCTCCTCCTTGTTTTTCTGGAACATGCTCTGCCAATGCCCTGTCTCCTCTGAGGTCTCCTCTAGTTCCCTTTGCAGCTCCCGTACCAGGGAAGACATCTTCTGCCTCTCGGCTTCCAAAGCAGCATGGTCCTAGGGAAGGAGAGAAATGGGTACCAGGAGCCTCAGAGGGCAAAAGAGAAAGCTAAGGCCCAGAGCGCACCATGCCAGTGGCATACTGACAC
Organism: Nannospalax galili; assembly: GCF_000622305.1. Lineage (NCBI taxonomy): Eukaryota > Metazoa > Chordata > Mammalia > Rodentia > Spalacidae > Nannospalax > Nannospalax galili. The sequence continues at coordinate 873,708 of NW_008333404.1, forward strand.
CCTGATGATACAGTGCTAGGAAGCTACAGTCCACCTCCCTGCTGTCTACAGGAAGCCTGCCTCCATATTTCTCTATGAACTTTGATCATGCATCCTGATGGTACTTCTGGCCTGTGACCCATCTCTGCTCTTGTAGGTTTCCTGGCCAAAATTCTCACTACATCTCACATGTATCCTTTAGGAAAGGTTTCTGGTTGCAACCATGAAAAAATTCAAAAATACACTATCATAAGGCAGCCCCACTCCCTGGCCATGTCCTCCTCTCCCAACCCATTGTCACATGCCTGAGTTGCATCTTGCATGCTCCGGCGAAGCTGCTCTGTGTCTCGCTGGTATTGCAGCCGCACATGCTCCACCTCCTGGTCATGGGAGGCCACCTCCTCCTTTAGGGCCCCCTTCAGGGCTGTCAGCTCCCGTTCCCGCAGCCTCAACTGCTCCTCTACCCGTTGTTTTCCCTCTAAGACCTCTTCCAGAAGTTCCCGGGTCTCTAACAGATCCTAGAGAAAGGGAAAGTGCATTTAAGTGTCTATTAATTAATTCATCCATTTAGCCAAATTTCATTTATTGAGAATCTGGCAGGGTGGTATATGTTTGTGATCCCAGTAATTAGAAGGCTAAGGCAGGAGGATCACAAGTTGGAGGCCAGAATGGACAAGTTGGCAAAGCACCACATCAAAAAAGGAAAATATATTTATACCTTGATCAGATTAGTACCAGGAGCTCCTTGCCCTCTAAGCTGCCTGCAGTATAAAGGAAACCTGTCATTCTGGGGCCTAGCCTCACCCCACCTTTGAGTCTGCCTGAAGTCACACTAAAGAGCATCCATGATAAACTAGCTGCTTTCCACACTTTAGGGAAACAGTGGATGAGCAGACCTGAGGATGCTCCAGTTCAAAGGGAACCAACACTGACACGTACTCCCTTCTCCCTACCTTCAGAAGCACCTCCTTAGCAGGTTCAGGACTGTGGCCCTGTTTCAGCTTGATCTGTAGCTCCTTCACCTGGGTCTCCAGCCCCAGCCGTAACCTTTCTTCCTGGTCTAGAAGGAGCTTTGTGTTCTGGAGCCTAATAACAGATAATGTTATTGAGCACCCTGTGAGGCAGTGTGTTAAATGCTACCATTTTTTTTTCTTTTAAGTATTTCTTTAAATTTCTGTTTTTACGCATTTTGTTTTTCAATACTACGGATAGAACCCAGGGCCTTTACCATGTTGGGTATTCACTTCACCACTGAGCTACACCCCGCTCCTGTTCAAAATCTGTTTTAAATTTTCCTTTCTTTTCTTTTCTTTTCTTTTTCTTTTCTTTTCTGAGACAGGATTTCCCTGTAGCCTTAACTGGCCTGTAACTCACTATGTAGACCAGGCTTGCATAGTTCTCACAGAGATCTGTCTGCCTCTGCCTTCTGAGTGCTGGGGTTAAAGGCATACACCACCATGCCTGGCTAAATATTATTACATTTTTATTTAGTTAGTTTTTTTCCCCAACTTATTAGACCAAAAGGTCCAGCTTTTTATTGAGCATGTTAACAAGAGGTTAGTCAAAAAGACCAAAGCCCATGTCATCATCAGGCTCCTCCAAGTCTTCTTTCTTTGCTTCCACTCTCTTCTCCTCCACTGGGGCAGGGGCAGCAGAGGGGACAGGACCACCTGCTGGAGTGGCACCAGCTGCAGAGCAGGTCCACCAGCCCCTGCATTGCAGATGAGGCTCCCAACGTTGATCCTGGCCAGGGCCCTTGCAAAGAAGCCAGGTCAAAAAGGTTCAACAGTGACGCCAGCTGCTTTAATGAGAGCCTTAATCTTATCTTTCCTCACAGTGTGCAAGAGAGGGCAGAGTAGATACAGGCAAGCATTGCGGACTGCTGGCATGGTGCTAGTCACCAGATGAAGTGTGGGCCTCACCCCAACTTAACCTTAGCTTCCTTGGAAGGACCAAGCACCTTGGCAGGAGCTGAGGAAAGCTACTTTTTTTTTTTTTTTCTTTCGGTCTTTTTGAGACAGGGTCTCCCTGTAGCCCCAGCTGGCCTGGAACTCACTTTGTAGACCAGACTGGCCTTGAACTCACAGAGATCCGTCTGCCTCTGCCTCCCAAGTGCTGGGATTAAAGGCACACACCACCATGCCCAGCCTGAAAGCTACATTTTTAAAAAATGTATTTACTCTGTGTGTGTGTATGAGCATGCACCATAGCACATGGAGCATGATCCCAGGGACCAAACTCAAGTCCTCAGGCTCTGGGGCAAGCACCTTTACCCACTGAGCCATCTCCAGCCCCTGTTCAAAGCAACAGTTAACAGCACTGGTGCTCTTGCTAAGGACCCCTGTTCAGTTCCCAGCACCCACGTGGCAACTAATTCCAGTTCCAGATGGATGTGATGCCCTCTTCTGGCCCTCTCAGGTGTTGCATGCATGTGGTGCACTTACACACATACAGACAAAACACTCATACACATAAAATTAAAATTTAAATAATAAAAAAAAACTCTCAGATAGGGGCAAACCCAGGGAGCCTAACTTCAAATCATCACTAACACCATTACTGATAGAAAAAGTGAAGAGAGGGGCTAGAGAGATGGCTCAGCAGTTAAGAACACTGGCTATTTTTGCAGAAGACCTGGGTTCAAATCCTAGCACCCACATGGCAGCTAACAACCGTCTATAACGCCAGTTCCACAGGATCTGATGCTTTCTTCTGTACTCCACGAGCATTGCATGACACAGGTGCCCTTACATACATGCAGGCAATACACACACACGTAAAATAAAAAATTAAAATAAAATTAAAAAAAAAAAAAAAGAAAGAAAGAAAAAGTGAAGAGAAAATAATCCCTGCCCCCTTTCGGCCTTTAAAGATTTCTCTCTGCCTCTTTCAACTGGGAGGACTGACCTCTAGGTCCAGCCCAGGCCCCTCAAGCAGACCACATGCACCATCAGCGGCACTCACTCCTTGGTGCTCTGCTGGGCCTCTCCCTTCCTTCTCTCCAGCAGCTCCTGCAGCCGGCTGCACTCCTCTGCCTTCTCTGCCAGCTGTCGCTCCAGCCCAACTCGGGATGAGTCAAGCTTCTGCCGCTTCTGGAAAAGAAATGAAGGTTAGAAGAGCTTCTCAGAAAGAACCGGTGTAGCCCAGTATGGTAGCACAGCCTGTAATCTTGGTACTTTGGAGGCAGAGGCAGGAGAATTACCACAAGTTCAAGGCCAGCCCAGTCTATAGAGTGGGTTCCAGACTCTGTCTCAAATAAAAAAGATACAGTATAATGAGAATACCTAACATGCAAGTAAAACACACTTTACTAGAGACCTTGTATACATTTCATCTGCATTTAACCCTCATAATAAGCCTTGGAATTTGGAATGGTTTAAAATATGTACAGATTTTTGGACTAGTGAGATGGCTCAGGGGTACACTTGCTGCCAAGCCTGACAACCTGAGTTTGATCCCTAGAAACCATAGTAGAATGGAATAAATCGACTCTTAAAGCTGTCTTCACCTCTGCAGGCAGGCCATGGTCTGCATGTGCCTGTGCACACACACATGCACAACATAATAAAATTTCTTTAATGTACAGATTCTTTAACGCTCCTTTCAAAAGATGACACCTTATTCTGCACTGGTTGCATATGGGCTGGACTTAGAGACTCTCTTCTCACAAACAGAAAATGAGGAAGTGGCAAGGAAATTCTGAGATCAACTCATGAAAAAGCACTGCAGTTTTCTTTTTCTTTTACATTATCAGATCACTCATTCGGAGGAATGGTACCTGCCATATTGTCAAGGGGTTCTATAAAGAGGTCCATAAGTCAAGAACTAAAAGGCAGGTATGGTGGTGCATGCTTTTAATCCCAGCACTCAGGAGGCAAAGGCAGGCAGATCTCTGTGAGTTCAAGGCCTATCCTGTCTACATAGTGAGTTCCAGGCCAGCTGGGGCTACAGGGAGACACTGTCTCAAAAAAGACCAAAAAAAAAAGAACTGAGACCTCTGACCAATGGCCATTTGAATAAACCATTTTAGAAGCAGATCCTCAACTAGGCATGGTGGCTCATGACTGCAATCCCAGCACCCAAGACTAAGGCAGGAAGATTGCCCCAAGTTTAAGGCTAGACTGGGATACCTTTAAGCCCCTGTCTCAAAACAAAACAAAAACAAAAAAAGAAGCAGATCCACCAAACCTACTTAACTCTGCCAAGTCTTCCAGTTATAACAACCGCAATCAAAAGTTCAAATGACAGACCTGAGTCAGAATTACTCAGATAAACTAATCCCTGGTCCTTAGACACTGAGAAATGCTTGTTTTAAGCTGCTAACTTTGGGGGTAATTTGTTTCAGCAACAAATAAATAATGAGTATTATTATCTCCACTTAGAGTTAAGGAAACAAAGACTAGAACACTTGAATTTATTCAAGGTTAGACAATAGCCAGCAAATACTAGCACCAAGATTTGAACCTATTAAGCTTGATTCCACAGTCTACCATTTAACCACTACCTACACTGCTTTCCCCTTAACAAGAGGATTACAAACCAACACTACATAAAAGGCAATTCTGTGAGAGTGGAAACAGCACTTTATAGGAAGACTATAGGGCTGGGTATATAGCTCAGTTGCTAAAGTACTGCTTAACATACATAAAGCCATAGGTTAGATCCCCAGCACTGCATAAACCAGGCACAGTGATTCATACCTATAATCCCAGAACTCAGGAGGTCAAGGCAAGAGGATCAGAAAATTAAGGTCATATTCAGCTACATATCGAGTTCAAGGCTCAGTTGATAAAGTGCCAGTCTGGTCTACATGAGATCCTATCTCTAAATAAATAAATAAATAATAAAATAAAATAAATAAATGGGGCCGAAGAGACAGCTCAGCAGTTAGCACTTACAGAGGACCCAAGTTCAGTTCCCAGCACCCACACAGTAGCTCCAGATCCAAGGGATCCAACACCCCTTTCTGACCTCCATGGGCGAAATATTAATACATATAAAATAAAAATAAATAAAAATTTTAAATCAATAAAAAGGGTATGTATGTTGGGTTTTTTAAATATTTTTTTATTTACTTATTTATTTTGAGAAAGGATCTTCTTATAGCCCCAGCTGGTCGGGAACTCACTATGTAGACCAGGTTGGACTTGATCTCAGACATCTGCGCCCACCTCTGCCTCCAAGGACTAAAGGTGTGTGCCACCATGCCCAGCTGAAGGTATTTAAGTTTTAGAAAACTGGCCTCCATTTTTCATTCCTTCTCTACAACTTACTACCACAAGCAAGTCTCTTAAACTCTCTACAGTTTTCTCATCAAAAAAGGCTCTACAGTACACTTTGCACAGCCACTGTAATGATTATATATTTCTTCCTGCATAATGAATTACAGGGAAGTGCCACCACACCTAGTTTCATGCAGTGTTCATGCAGAGGTCGAACCCAGGGTTTCATGCTTCTAAAGGAGTCGGGCATGGTGGTGCATGCCTTTAATCCCAGCACTGGGAAGGCAGAGGCAGGCAGATCTCTGCGAGTTCAAGGACAGCCTGGTCTACATAGTGAGTTCCAGGACAGCTGGGGCTACTGGGAGACCCTGTCTCAAAAAAGACTTAAAAAAAAGAACTCCTAAAGGAACTGGAATGAGAAGTAGTTAAATTTCTGATGCGCTCTGCCTATCTAAGTAACAGAGAAACTCAATGTACTTCCTGGGACTAATACACTGACCTGTTTCTTGTTTCACACAACCCAAGACACTTGGTCCTGCTAGTTCAAAAAGCCAACCAAGCCCATCTCTGGGTCCCAGTACTTTCCCTGTGTTCCTCCATTCCTCCCACACCTCCAACCTCTCCTCACCTTCACCTCTTCATCCAGCTTTTTCTGCAGCTCCTCCACTTTTGGGATGAGCTCACCCTGCCCTGCTAGGGCCTTAGTAGAAGCAGGAGAAACCATCTGCTGAGATACGGGGGAGCAGGAGGTTAGGAGTGAATCCACATCTCGATCCCTGGAGGTCCTCAAGGCCCTATCCCTGACCCTTGCTCCCATCCCAAGAAGGTCACTCACCCCTAGGGGCTTCATCTGCTCCAGCACCAAACTAACTTTCCTCCTCATGGAAGCTTCACTTTCTGGGCTTCTGGAGGACAGACAGCAAAAGCAAAGATGAATGGGGGAAAATGGACAAGGACAAGGGAAAAGCAGAGGAGAGAGGAAATAGAGCTTGATGGACAAGAAGGGAAATACATGCTTCCAGTGTTGGGTGGCACCCGAACTCACCCCTCCCTGAGGATTCCATAGATGGTGGCCTTCACATGGTCCACATTGCCTGGTGAGGCTGCCTCCTGCTGGTCTCGGAGAAGGTCTGGAGTTGATTTGAACTGGAAGAAAAAAAAACGAAGAACTAGCATTAGGGAGGCAGAGGCAGGCAGATCTCTGTGAGTTCAAGGCCAGCCTGGTCTACATAGTGAGTTCCAGGACAGCTGGGGCTACAGGAAGACCCTGTCTCAAAAAGACCGAAAGAAAAAAGAAAAGAAAGGAAAGAAGGGAGGAAATGAAGGAGAGAAAGGAGGAACAAAGGCAGGGAAGATTAGGCTGGAAGTATACATGTGATAACAATGGAACACAGGTGACAGTTGAGACAAGGCCTTTCAGCATGAACACTGCTCAGGCTTGAGGAACAGGTCAGGAAAAAGTCCAAGCAGGGTATATCTCTGCACTGTTGCTACAAAGCAGACTTTGAATAAGCAGATTTCAACTAGCTGTGAGCTATGTCACAAGTAATGCATCACTGATGACAACTGATGGGCTAGAGTTTCCAAATGATTTACTTTTACAATGTGCATAAGTTTGTCTCAAAGCAAAGTTGCCCCCAACTTAATTACATTCCTGAGTAAGAAAGAAAAGCATGGAATTTCAGCAAGAGTATCAGGGGAACTTTTCACTCTCCCAGCCTGCATTCTGAAAGCTATAGACCTAGCAAATTAGCATTTGCTGGTGACTGCAACTCAGCTAATGGCTGGAATAATACCGAGTAACTCTCCATGCTTGTGAATAGTGACTTCATAGTTATTTCCATTTCCTTTAGAATTTTACCCAAGGAAGAATGCTATATATGTGGTTATTTAGTGGATAAACAGAGAACAAGAGGGGAGAGACTTTCTATGCTAGGTTATTTGAATTAACAAGGAGTCCTAGGGCTGATGAAGGGCTAGGGGCTGGAAGTGGGGAGGGATGGCATCTGACCTGTAGCACGGCGGGATCCTGTGCCCTATCCCGTGATTCCTCAAAACTCTGAAGGACCCAGTCCTGAGTCTGACGGGAACGGCTGAAGCTACTGAGAGGGCTCTGGCTGTGAGATGGCTGTTTTGAACCATCCACGTGGTTGTCATACTTCATGCTAGAGGTGCAGTGATTGGGGGACTGGTGTTCTCGATCCCTGGAGGCATCTCCTGAGACCCGGCTGTCCAGACTCTGGCTCCGCTTGCGCTGTTCACGGGGCAGTGTCCGAGTGCGGCGGCCAGTCCGGCCCCGGACCTGACCCCCAATTTGACTGTCAAACTTGTTGATGAGTGAGTCCACTGAAGACAAGGGAGCAGTGTCAATGGTGCTAACTGGGGAAATCTTTTGAGGGGCTAGCTCCAGCAAACTGGTGCTTCTATTGCTAGGACTCATAGGAGCAAGGCCTGTCAGTGAGGCCTGAGACTGGGAACGGAGTAGTCTTCCAGTCCAGTGGGTCCCAGGCTCCTCATCCGATGTGCTGCCCTGAGAAGGGGCAGGGAATCTCTTGACCTGAGAGTAGGGGTTCTCAGGAAATTCCGAATCAGAGCTCAGATTTCCCGGGGCCCCTTGGTTGTTGGCCCCCTTGATTTGGACCCCAAAGGAGTCACTCCCTTTCTCTCCACTGTTGAGCACCACAAAGGGCTGTCCGGCAATGCCCTGCACACGCACAGCAACCCCATAGGTACTGGCTCTTGCATCCTTAGCAGGGCGTCTTCCACTTCGACGTAGGGTGCCCATCTCTGAAGCATCCTCTGGCTCTGTTATAAAGCGAATTTGAACTCCATGGTCTACAGGGCCCCGAGGATCAGCCATGGTGGATGCCTGCTCCACGTGCTAAAGCGGTCCTAGAAGATGAAGATAATAGTTTTAGTCAAGGAATCTGAAGAGGAAACTCAGCTTCAGAGGAGCTGACTGCCTGGCCAGGTCCTTTTACATACAGTCAACAGTGATTCTTGTACTTTATCTGAGCAGCAGAAACACAGAATACGGGATCCTACCCCCAATTTCTGATTCTGTAGTCTTGGAGAGGGACCTGAGAATCTGCATTTCTCACCAACTTCTCCTGAGTGATGCTGATACTCTTGGTTCAGACAGCACATTTTGAAAGACTAGAGAGAGGTAGGTCATTAGTAGACAGCTTGCTTTGAGTATACAGGCCCTGGGTTTGATACCCAGCACAAGAAGAAAATCGAAACAAAATGGGTAACAAAATGGAGACCCACTGACCTGAAATAATTCCTTTCCTTTGACACAATTCTGAGGATTGTGGCTTTACTGAGATTTCAAAAGATTTCTCCTGATCTTCACACATACAACACATATAAAGGCATATGGCTCCCCCAAGAAAAGGCAGACACCAAAACCTGCCTACCAGATACCCTCATCCCCTTGAAAAAGGGGCCTCCTATCCCAGAGTTCATTTAAAATAGAGAAGACTGGGGCTGGAGAGATGACTCAGCAGTTAAGAGCACTGGCTGCTTTTGCAAAGGACCTGGTTTGGATTCCCAGCACCTATATGCAGGCAAACAACCATCTATAACTTCAGTTTCAGAGCATTCGATGCCTTCTTCTGATCTCCGCAGGCATTGCACGACATGGGTGCACTTACATACATGCAAGCAATACACTCATACATGTAAAATAAAAATAATAAATAAAATACATAAAGAAAACCACAAAATGTGGCAAACCAAACTGACAGTCTCTGGAGTGAGTGAACTGAGGACTGAGGCTGGAGACTGAGCTAGAAGCTGCTACTCTCTGAGCTTTCTGCTACGTAGCTTTCTGTCCCTTTAATTTGGGACCATATAGACAGATGTATTACCTATTCAAGAAGACTTAGGGCAAAAGGGTGTAACTCCATGGTATAACATTCAATCCTCAACACTAAAAAAAGGTGGGGGAAGGCCTTAAATGTGATTTTTTTTGAGACAAGGCTGGCCTCAAACTCCTTATATAGCTGAAGATGACCTCGAACTTCTGACCCTTCTGCCTCCCACCTCCTGAGTACTAGAATTACAGGTGTGAGCTACCAAGCCTGTTTTTTGTTGTTGTTGTTTTGGCTTTTTTTTTTTTTTTTGAGACAGGGTCTCCCTGTAGCCCCAGCTGACCTGAATTCACTATGTAGACCAGGCTGGCCTTGAACTCACAAGGATCTGCCTGCCTCTGCCTCCTGAGTGCTGGGATTAAAGGCGTGTGCCACCACGCCTGGCCCCAAGCCTGGTTTTATATAGTGCTAGATCTGGAACCCAAGGCTTCATGTATATTAAGCAAGCACTCTACCAGCAGAACTACATCTCTAGCCCTTTAAATACAAATTTTTAGTCCAAAGATCAGAATAGGTAGGCTACAGGATAGGGCCAAGACCATCCACAGACCAGCTCCCTGGTCCACATTGCAGAAGTTAAGTCAGCAAATGGAATGTGTTCCAGGTGTGCTCTGGCTCCAGGAACTTGAGGGAGAGGTTTTGTTCCAAGCAAATAAAAAAAATCCAGCTTCCTCATCCCTTCGACTAATCTCTACTAGGTGAACGACCAAGCTGGAAGGGAGGAGCCTCACATGTGCCAGTGTGCCAGACAGGAAAACAAGTATGCCCAACTCAACCTCTCTGTGGAGTTCTGGGCCAAGGAAACTTGGCAAGGTCCCTCTCAGAAGTTGTAGGAAGCCACAGTGGCTGGGAAGGAGGTGAGGAGGAAGAGTGCAGAGCTCCAGGTGAGAGAGGGTTTGGGGGAGAAACCCTCTCTTACATTCCCAGCCCTTCTCCACTGGAGGGTGATGGAAAAGAGGAAGAGAGAAAGCCATGCCTTCAAGATAGCAGGCAGGGGCCTGGAGAGGTGGCTCAGTAGTTAACAGCACTGGCTGCTCTCACAGAGGCCTGGGTTCAGATCCCAGCACCCACACAAGCACCCATACAGTGGCTAACATCTGTCCATCTCCAGGGGATCCAATGTCCTCTTCTGGTCTTTAAGGGCACTGCACACACAGATGCACTTATATATAAAGCAAAACATTCATATACACAAAAAGTAAATTTTTTTTGTCTTTTTTGAGACAGGGTCAATTTTTTTAATTATTAAAAAGGCAGGCAGTTTCAGTAATGGAAGTCAGCAAGCAGCCACATGGCAGACAAGAAACTGTATGGCAGAAGGGGGCTCCACAGAAAAAGAGTGAGAAAGCCCAGAATGTCTGGGAAAGTATGCCCAGGCTTTGGTGAGTATCCAAAAGAAGGAGATAGCAAAAAAAGAAAGTTATGCTTTTCTAACTCAGAAAAGCAGGGAGTCACTTACAGAGCTTCTACTGTTTATGTGGAGTCCCAGCAGGATCATCTCAGTTTGCCTTCATATATTTATTGAAGTTATTATTTGTTTCCTGTCTCCTCTACTAGACAATAAGCTCCTGGAGGGCAAAGACCATGACTGTCAGCTGACTCTGCCTGGCACAAGGTGGATGTAAACAAACGTTTTTTGAAGGTTGTATCCTGAACCAAGGCAGGCTCTCACAGCATTAGGAAGATCCACCCATGGGTCCTTCACGGCATTTCTTCAGCCTTAGTGATAAGACCTCTTCCAGTCATGATGGTACAATCAAGTGTGCCTAAACTGCCAGCTCTCAGAAATCACACGATTTATTCATGACAAAGTTCTTCCTTGTCAATATATCTGCAAATCTTCCAGATCTAGGTCAAGAAGTTCCTGCCTAGGCCCAGCAAAATGTAGAGCCCCTTGGCCAGCATGTCAGACTGTGCAGAGGTGGAACCCCTTAGGTCCCAGGAGGGCTGAGAGATCTTTAGGGTGGGTCAGAAAACAGAGCTCTAAATGATTCAACAAGGAAAACCCGAAACCTACCTGCCTTCAGTTACAGAGGGCAGTGGGGTGGGGCCAAGGGAGAAGGGTTACCCTTTCCAGGCCTTTCGTAAGCCTGAGGCAGGAAAACAAAGATCAGGACTGGCAACACAAAGTCCAGGGCTTGTGCTCTCACCAGATGCCTGACCCTCTTTTCCCTGTCCTGGCACATGCCCAGGGCTGTTCCCACGAACCATACCCTGGGAAGGGACTAGGACAGAAGTTAATTCAGCTCCATCTGTCTGCCTCTGCCATTCCTGGCTTAGAAGAGGAGGCGGGCAAGCTACACCTGTACCAGAGGGGCCACTTCTCCCTGAGTTACTCATTAGCCTGCCCTGCCTCAATTCCATCACCTCTGGCCCAGCCATATGTATCTGGCTTCCAACTAGGAGTGACAGGATCCCTGGACTTCTAGCAGAAAGTGGGGGTGGGGTGGTTCTGGGTGTATAGATAAATAAATAATAAATAATTGGAACATTTAGAAAGTGGAAGGAAAAAAAAAAAAGAATAGAGAGAACCACCCCACTGGTAACTAGGAAAGCTAAAACTAAAATGAAATGCTCAGTGACCTTGATCATTTGGCTCTCATAAAGCTACAGGGATAAGAAGGTTCGCTGTAGGTCCAAATAGAACTCCCTAAGTGGACTCCTCACTAGGTCCACTGAAAAAGCAGAAACCTGAGAGCCAAACTAAAGCAGCTTGGCCAGTGGGAGGAAAAAAACACAATGAAAAACTGGGCCCTTGCAAACTGGCTGGACTGGTTTGAGAGGTAAAGAGAAGGGAGGGCCAGGGAGACTGTACTCTGCAGCTTGCAAAGCAGACCAGAGAGGTTCTCCACCAAAGGCAGAGAGGCCAGACCAAGAGCATCAGCTCTGTCCATGCTAGAGGCCAAGGCTAAGGCTCTGAAGGAGGTAGAAGGCAGGAGGAACAGATATCCAAAGAACTTGGTGACAGGCCGGTGACAAGACTTTGTCTCCCTGCACCACTCCCTCTCAAGTTCCCAATGTTGCATTCCTGATCCCACACTTACCTTGGTCACTTCCCAGGCCCATAGCTCTCCCCTCCCTGGCACAAAGAGATGCAGCCCTACCCCCTCCTCCCCTCCCACATGGGTAATGGCACACAGGACTGCCTGGGAACCACAGGAAGCCAGAATCCTCTTAGAGTGAGGCAAATCTCTGAATTAGCAGGCCCCTAGGGCCAGACCCATACACCCAAATATCCAGGCTGAAACGCGGGGGCAGTTTGTCCACAAATATAGCGGTTGTTAATTATTTCCCAATTACAGCAAGTGTCTTCAGACAGGGAATCAAAGGGGCTGAGCTAAGTTTGGCTCAGCTTCCATTGCTGCCTAAGGCAAGAAAATTTACCTCAGAAGTTTTGTCTGCACCCCAGTTATATACCACTCATGTGGCCTGGGGATTTGGAGGTGTAATTCCTCTAGTCTTTTGGTCTCCTGGGAAATTCTGCCTATTTGTTATACCATTAGTGCTTACTCCTAGTTATCACCGATCAAGAATCAGGGATGCTTGCTAGGGCCTCAGAGAGTAAAGAGGATTCTGGGAAATATCAAGGAAATAAGTTGCATGCCCAAACCCCACCTCCAGCCCCCACTCTAGAACCAAAAAAAACAATGTGTGCTTGAAAGAAAGATTTGACGCCTGTAGTCCCAGCACTTGGGAGGTAGAAAACAGAAAAAAGAAAGATTTGACATCAGCCCCAGGAAAGAAGACACTTTCTAGCTGGGTGTGGTGGCTCATGCCCATAATCCCAGCCTTCGGGAGTTGGAGGCAGAGGATCAGGAGTTCAAGGTCAGCCCCACTATGAGGCAAGTTCAGAACCAGCCTAGGCTTCATGAGACCCTGTCTCAAACCCATTCCTGAAAAAGGAGACATTACCATGGAGCTATTTTATAGGCCTGGAATCTATGTCCTCTTAGAGATAACACACTTCTCTTAAGAGGTAGAAGGAAAAATTCTCCCTGTCACGAATGCAAAAGAAGACAGAAATGGAAAGTCTCTTTTAAATAATTTCACACCTAGCAAAGATGGGGCGGGGAGGTCTTGTCCTTCAGGGTCTTATTGGCAACTGCTTTTGCCCGCAGGCAAATGGTCAGAGAAAGAACCCACACCTCAGAGCCATTCCTAAAGACACAGGGGAGGTGTAAGAGGCCAGGATGGACAGGCCGCCAGGAAGGCACCTCAAAAACACAGCACCTGGACTTCAGGCAGCATTTCCCTCTTCCCAAAGGGGACCAACCCGCCCCCGCCCCCACGCTGGTCTCCAGGAGAAATTCTGCCCCCAGGGCTGGCGCCTGACCTCCAGAGACCGTGGAGCTGAAACGCTTTCCTGCCCTGGGAATAGCCTTACCCTCCGGAGCCCAATACCTGGCACCCTCTGGGCAAGCTGCTTTGGGCACTGTGCAGCAGCGGCCAGCACCTACTTCGGCCACCCGACTCTGACCTCCCTCCTCCTCCACTCAGCACCTGTACCCAAGAGGAGGGCATCTAATGCCTCCACCACCGCCCGTCAAAGGTACTCCTGAGGCCCCGCTGGCCGCTCAGGAGCTCTCGCCCGCGCCCAGCTCACTCACCCCGGCCGGGCTCGGCGCTCCCGGGCTCGCGCTCCGGGCTGGGGCTCGCGCTCTGGCAGTGCTGCACGCGCGGCTCGAGCCCTGCCCCTCTGCCCTCTGCGCTCCCTCCTCTCCACCTCCCACCAACCTGTTACTCCCGGGAGCTCCGCCCCCATTGGCCGTCACCACCCGCCCCGCCTCACCCCTCCTCCGGTTGGTCCGCTTCCCGCAAGGGGCGGGGCGGCCGCCGCGGACCCGGACCCGGGGTCGCCAGCCGGGCGGGAGGGAGGGCAGCGGGGTCACGTGGGCCGGAGAGGCGGGGGCGGGGCGCCAGGGGCGTCGGAGGCCATTTTGGGGGCGCAGGGGCTGGTGGCTCGGGTGTGGGTCCGGGGGTCACCCTTCGCGGGCAGCGGGAGCATCCAATCTGCCCCCGGCCACCCGCGTGCGCTGCTCTCGGTCCTCAGCCCTTTCTGCCCTTCATCTACCTCCGTGTAGGCGGGACGATGTTCTGTCACTTTGTGCGAAAAAGCTCCGTGGTCCCCCGACGTCAGCGCGTCCTGCAGCTCTGCTCGCTTGCCTTCTCCGCAGCCCAAATCACGACCCCAGAAGTGGGTTCTCGTTCCCAAGGTCCTGGCGTCCATCATCGTTTTGCAACCTGATACTTTTTTCTTTGTAATATTTATCATCTAACATAATTTTGGAAAATCATTTCCATCGTTTTGTCTCCCTATGAGAAGCTCCGCCAGGGCAGAGATCTTGTTTTTCTCTTGTTCGCTTCATTTCAAACGCCTAGAACAGAGGCCAGCACCTATTAGGCGCTTAGTATTTGTTGAATGAATTAATTGGAACCCAAGTGTTGTAAATTTACATACAATTAAGCAGAAACGGGCTCCGCCACAGATTGTAAATCCACCACTCTCGAAAGCCTGTCAAGTAGGGAGACTGGTCCGGTTCCCCCGAAAGGGTAGAGTCTGGGTGCTCGGCATGCATACTGCAGGCACCTGGCTTATACCTGCAGCAGTTAACGTTAAATCTGGCTCCTAGTCTTAGAACACCGCTGGGATTAAAAAGGAGCTTGGCTTCGCTTACCTTGCTGGGCTCTAGTTTTCTCCTTTATTTGTTCAATAAATATTTATTGTGCTATATTTAGGTTTGAAGAGGACTCTTTAATGCAGCCCTCAGCCCGGTGGCCTTCCCTAGAGCTGATTTCCTCCCCCTCCCCCATCCTTCAGAAGCTGGGTGTGGACCCTGGAGGGGAAAGTCCACCTACCTGTTCTTTATAGCTGGTTGCTAAGTCTCCACATTCCAAAGGAAGCTTTCTTGAAGGAATAGAGCCCTCAAACCCGCCTAGGCTCCTAGGAGCAACAGTAAGAAAAGGTGCAATAAAGGCGGGCATCAGAAGAGGTGGTGTCCCTCCTGGATCAGGTTATTTCCGATGGGGGTGGATAGTTGAATTGGCCCAGATACAGGAAAAGTGAAGGTACATCAACTCTCCTAGGTAACCCCTTAAACTATTAGGACATTTAGTGTATTTTTGTAGTAAACAGACGTAGGATCAATACCCAGCACTACCAGTGCTCAGGAACCAACTGGGAGCCCCTGAGTCACCATCAACCAGCATGGTCATCTGTTCCTCAAGACAAGCAATCTCAGAGGGACATTATCTTCAGGCTCAGGTGACCAAAGTAACAGTCTTTTTTTTTTTCCTGGAGGTCAAAGAGAGGTGATACACACCTCTAATCCCAATTCTCAAGAGGCAGAAGCAGGGGGATCTATCCCTGTGTTCCAGGCCAGCGCTTGGTCTTCATAGGGAGTTCCTGGAAAGTCATATAGTGAGACTATGTCTAGAGAGAAAGAGCTTGAAAGCAGAGCCACCAAACTCAAAGCAGGTGTTCTCTGTTCTTGAAGACCCTATATTAAAAAAACAGAGAGAGTTAGAGAAGTTGAGTCAGACTTTAGACACTAGATTGCTGGATCTGCCAAAGAGAAGAGAGACTGATTCTCTCTTTGAGGCTGAAAACTTTGGAACTGTTGAAATTATCTGCAAGCCTAAAAAAAGAATATGATAGAGGCCAATTGAATGGCACAAATGATTTGCTTTATGGGAAAGTCTCCTTTTGCCTGAAATAAGGTGATGCCTAATCTGAACCTTTAGAAAATAAGTAGGTTAAGACTATCAGGGACCAATCATTTCTAGAGTTCATCACTGGAAGAAAAGAAAGCAGGTCAGGTTACTGGGGATACAGCTCAGTGGAAGAGTGCTTGCCTGTCACGGCCAAGGCTCTGGGTTTGATCCCCAGTGTGGGGGAGGGAGACAGACAGCACTTCCCTAGAAGACAAATAGGTGAAAGGGAAAAAGGAAAGAGAACAAGAAAACGTACAAAGGTCTGGGGCAGAAAAACATGTTTACTGAGGGAACTGGAAGGAGAGAGAGCCTATAGGTTAGGTTGAGCAAAGGAACAGGAGAATAGTGGGAAATAAGGTGGAAGGTTTTAAATAGGATAAAGTGTGTATACTTTACATCTAGCCCAGGTTGGCCTTGATCTAACAATCCCTACCTCAGCCTCAGAGTTCTGGGATTACAAAAGTACCCCAACACACCCACTTATTGAAGGATTTGGAGTTAGAAAGTGGCCTGGTAGAAGGCTAATCTAGGTCTTTGTAACAAATGCAACGGCAAAGCTTCATGGAGGTAGCAAACCCTCAACATTAGAGCAGTGGCAAAGGTAGGACAGGGACAGCTAACCCTGAGGCATTCTCAACATGTTACTCGATGTTTAGTTCTAGAGTTGCTTACAAATACTTTATACTTTATTGTGATTATTATTAATTTAAATTTTGGAGACAATAATAATACCAATAATAATAACAACCTATAATTATACTAACATTTGGGGATTATCCTGGTTGAGTTAAATTTCTATTCTGTGTATAGTTAGGAAAGCAAATAAAAAAGTTCACAAGCTGGGCGTGGTGACCCACGCCTTTGATCCCAGCACTCAGGAGGCAGAGGCAGGCAAATCTCTGTGAGTTCAAGGCCAGCCTGGTCTACATAGAGAGTTCCAGGCCAGCTGGGGCTACAGAGAGACCCTGTCTCAAAAAGACCAAAAGAAAAAAAAAAACGTTCACAGATGAGCCACGTACAGGTGGCTCACACCTAAAATCCTACTATGTATGAGGCTGAGGCAAGAGAATTGTCACAAGTTCAAGGCCAGCCTGGGCTACATAGTGAGTTCTGGACTACTATGGGCTACAGAGTGAGAGTCTGTCTCAAAAAAGAAGGAACGGAAGAAGGCAGATAGAAGGGAGAGGGAGGGAAGGAGGAGTAGGAAGAGAAGAAGGAAGAAAGGGAGGGAGAAAAGGAGGGAAGAATAGGTCACAGAAACCCTATATGTACTCTTCCAACCTTGGGGGTCCCAGATCTCCAAGAGTCCCCAGAAGGTATTTCCTTTTTCTGACGCACAGTCTCCACTCTTTTCTCAATTTTACTTGAGAAGCAGAGCCACAGATTTCTGAGAGCATGGAGCAGAGCACTGATGCAGGCGTTAGGAGGCCTGTGTTACAAGGGCACCTCCAGGAAAGCTGAAGTTCTAACCCAGTCTTCTAAACTCTATGATTCAGGGGCTGGAGAGATGGCTCAGTGGTTAAGAACACTGGCTGTTCTTGCAGAAGACCCGGGTTCGAATCCCAGCACCCACATGGCAGCTAACAACTGTCCATAACTCCAGTTCCAGGGGATCTGACAGTCTCTTTTGTCTTCCTCAGGCATTGCACGACAGGGGTGCACTTACATACATGCAGACATACACACATACACATAAAATAATAATAAATAGAATATTTTAAAAAAGAAAATAGAGTGTCATTTAAAACAATCAAAAACCTAGCAAGAAAGTCACACATCTCCATTTCCAATGAAATTAAAAAGAATGGGCTCCTTCCATATAATTTTTTTAAGCTATTAAAACACCATTTTGAGTAGAAAGCCAATTTTTCTCCACACACCCAAACAACAGCTGATTCCACCTTCCATCTCTTTCCTTTCCTTGGCAGCTTAAACCTATACACACATCCCCAAAGGCCCAAGACTTCTTCAGTTCTCACTTTCCACTGTGGCAAAGAATTTTAGCAAAATTCTACTGATTGCTTGATTTACCTCAATTCTGTATCTGAATCTTTTTCAAAGTTTATGTCTCATAGAACAGAGGCAAGATGACATACAGAAATAACACTGGACTGGGCTAAACAGCTGACTGAGTCAGTAAAGCTTTAAAAGTGTGAGGATTTGAGTTCAATCCCCAGAACCCAGGTAAACAACTGGGTACAGTGGCATAGACATGTAATCCCTGATGGTGAGATGGGTGGCAGAGACAGGCAGATCCCTAGAGTTCCCTGACCAGCCAACCTAGCCTGCTTGATAAAGTTCCAAGCCAATGAGAGACCCTGTCTCAACAAAGGGTGGAGGATTTCCTGAAGAATGACACCCAGGGCTGGAGAGATGGCTCAGTGGTTAAGAGCACTGGTGTTCTTGCAGAAGACCTGGGTTCAAATCCAAGCACCCACATGGTGACTAACAACCATCTATAACTTCAGTTCCAGGGGATCCAACACCCTCTTCTGTCCTCTACAGGCACTGCATGACATGGGTATACTTATATACATGCAGGCATAACGCTCATACACATAAAATAAAAATAAATAAATGAAAGAATGGCACCCAAGTTGTCTTCAAGGCTCCACATACTCATGAGCACACACACACAGAGAGAGAGAGAGAGAGAGAGAGAGAGAGAGAGAGAGAGAGAGAGAGCACTGGATTCAGAGACAAAACACCTGACATAGCAACCCTAGCTCCCTTTAAGAATGAAGCCAAAGAGCAGTCAGTGGCCAACTTGCAGCGTCATTACCTTTGGGATCCACTACATTGTCAACTAAGACTGACCTTCCTAGATAGCCTCTAGCCAATTCAGCATAGTGTGGGTATTGGGAACCTGGCAGTTCCTGCCTTCTGCTGGACTCCTCTAAAGGGTTCTCTTTGCTCGTGAGCTTCCCATTGGCAGGATCTGCCCTGCTATTGAGGCTTACCTTGCCCAGTTTTGCTTCCCACCTCTAACCTTTTCAAAGGTATCAGGTCAGCATCACTACCCAAAGGTTTCTGTGTTCCTGCTTCCTCCCTGTCTTGCACCCACGTTACTGTCCAATACAGCTTTTGCACTCCTAACTTCAACTCCACACCTGCTTCCAAAACCACCTGAACAGACTCAGTGGTTTGAGAAATGGTCTAAAAAAGCAGGTAAGCCGGGCATGGTGGCGCACGCCTTTGATCTCAGCACTCGGGAGGCAGAGGCAGGCGGATCTCTGTGACTTCAAGGCCAGTCTGGTCTACACAGTGAGTTCCAGGACAGCTGGGGCTACAGGGAGACCCTGTCACAAAAAAAGACTAAAAAAAAAAAAGAAGAAAAAATAAATAAAAAAGAGGTAATAAGATGGGATTTGAGAGCTGCATTATTCACTGTTTGACTGGCAGTAAGAATCTCTCCTGAGCTGGGCCTGGTGGAGCATGCCTTTAATCCCAGCACTCTGGAGGCAGAGGCAAGAAGATCTCAGAGAGTTCCAGGTCAGCTGGGGCTACAGGGAGACCCTGTCTCAAAACAACAACAACGAAAAAGATCTCTCCTGGTACACATTAAACTACCTAGGAGGTTGAGGCAGCAGGGGATGGCTTTTAAGTCCAAGAGGTCAGGGCCAGCCTGTGCAAAATAGTAAGAGTCTAGCTAAAAGAAATTTAACTTAAAATTTTAAAATCCAAACTCTTCCTGGATGGTCTCTAGGAGGAGACTGGCCCACATGCTAATGCTGTCCCTGAAAGTGATGTGGGAGAAGGCGCAGTCCTGCAACAATTCAAGCATAGGATAGGAAGAGCTAGCAGTGAACACAGGGACAGTAGTATTGGTTGTCTGTTATTAAGTTGCTTTGAGCCCTGCCAGGAGATAATGAAAGCTGAGAGCAGTTAACAAACATTGAAAATTAACTGTGAGGGCCAGAGGGCCTCTTTGATGGCTTACAAAGAAGCCCTTATCTACAGCAGTGGGAGATTAAAAAAAAAAATTGAAGACCAAACTCCTGATTCTCTAGAGTTCCCAGAGGCCTATCTGCAGTCAAGGTCAGGGCTCTGGCTGGGAAAACCTGGAAGCCTGATAAATGAATGGGCAGAAGAATCTAGGGCACACAAAAAGAGTCCGAATCTTCAGTCTTAAGATAGAGTCTACCCTGTCTGTTAAGAGCGAGTACTCTCTCCAGGGGGGAAGACATTGCAAAGGCCTCTCCCTGCTCAGCAGCTCTTAAGGTTAAGCTTCAGTGTAGTCAATGAGCATATAGTGGGACGAAAGGGACTACACCTCAAAATATCTGCAAGAAGGGGCTGGAGAGATGGCTCAGTGGTTGGGAGCACTGGGGTTGGGAGCACTAGCTGCTCTTACAAAGGACCCCATTTAAATTCCCAGCATATTGGAAGGCAGAGACAGGCAGATCTCTGTGAATTCAAGGCCAGCCTGGTCTACATAGTGAGTTCCAGGACAGCTGGGGCTACAGGGAGACCCTGTCTCAAAAAAAATGATTCCCAGCACATACATGGCAGCTAACAACCATCTATAACTCCAGTCCCAGGGGATCCAACACCCTCTTCTGATCTCTGCGGGTATTGCACAACACAGGTACACTTGGCATACATGAAGGCAATATTCTCATATAAATGAAATAAAAAAAATAATTTCAAAAAATTTTAATCTGCAATAAGTAGCAATATGTAGTAACAAGAGTCAAGAATTACGGAGTAGCTAGGGAATTGAATTGGGGTGGGGGCCAGTGGTAATCTCCTGCATGCTATGCAAACAAGCTCTTTACTACTAAGCCCCTCCCTGAGTTTGGATTTTTATGATTCTTAATTTAGGGAATTAAATACAAGAGTTGATAAGGGAGAATTTATTGTTGTGGCAGTCACTTTTTTAAAATTTATTTTTACTGTATGAGTGTTTTTCCTGAATGGATGTAAGTACACCTCATACATGCATTGTCCAAAAAGACCAGAAGAGGATGTTTGTGGGGACCTAAAGGCCCCACCTTGCATAGGTCCCAGAGGAAGTTACTGGCGGTGGGGCCTGGCTTGCTTTGAAAGTCTGAATACTTCCACACTGCTGAGGAGTGCAGGATCAGCATGTGACCATCCTTAAGATACACCCTGGGGCGGGGGGGGGGGGGATTTCCGGGTGCCTTTATAAGGTTTGTAACACCTGCAATAAATGAGTCCCTGCTTGACTAGACTCCCCGTTGCGTCTGGGTGTCCCCGGCACTGCAGGCGTGGGCTGGCAAACTGAGTGCTTACTCATTCCCAATCATCACTGCACCAGGGGTCGCTGGTTCGAACCCCTGGCAGATGTTGGATCCTCTGGAACTGGAGTTATAGGTAGTTGTTAGCCACCATGTGGGTGCTGGAAACTGAACCAGGTCCTCTGCAAAAGCAATCAGTGCTCTTAAGGGCTAAGTCATCACTTTAGCCCCAAAGTCACTTTTGTTGTTGTTGGGGTTTTGTTTTGTTTTGTTTTGTTGGGGCTTTGTTTGATTGGTTGTTGGTTTTTATTTGGTTTAGTTTGGTTTGATTTTGTTTATTTTTATTTGAGATAGGTTCTCACTATAACCCTAGCTGGCCTGGAACTTGCTATGTAGGCCGGGCTGGCCTCAAACTCACATTGACTCACATTGATCTGCCGGCCTGTGTCTTCTAGGAGTGCTGGGATTAAAGACTTGCACCACCAAACCCAGCTTTGTTTTTCCTTTTTTGCAACAAGGTTTTCTGTTATCCAGGCTGACCTCCAATTCATCTTTGAAACCCCTGATCCTCCTGCTTCTGCCTCCTGGGTACTGAAATTAAAAGATGTGCACCTGGTTTGGGGGTCACTTTCTTGAACTTCTAGTTAGGACATGTCCCAGTGACTCCTACCAGCAGAGGAGCTGACAACCCTTACTGAGTGAAAGTCAAATACCTGAAATTGCCTTAGTAACTGGGGGAAGAAAAGATTAAATGCCTTGTTGAAGTATGCAAGCCAGTGTCCATTCTAAGTAGCCAGAAGCCCCACCAAAGAATGTTCCATAGAAGGCTGGAAGAACCCTGATTACTAGTACCATCAGGAATGCCTGGTAGGAGAAGTAGCAACATCACCAAGAAGTTCCCAGTGGCTTGCAAGCCAGAGCTGAGAGGAGGATGCACTAGCACTAGAGATAGTGTGGTGTGGGTTCTGATGTCATAGGAACTGGTTGCAACATTTAATGCCAGAAGTCTGGAGGTGGGAGTCACAATGTCCATAGTGACTAGTAAGAGCAGAGTAATAATAGCCAAGCAAGCTTGACACTAAGAGTGGTTAACCATGGTTAATAGAACATAAGAAACCAAACGGATGTTGTTGACTATATGTAATTAAAAGAAATCTGGGGCTAGGGAGATGGCTCAGTTGGTAAAATGCTTGCAATGCAAACACAAGGACCTAAGTTTGGCTCCAAGTGCCCAGTAAAAAACTTGGCACAGCTGGGTGTGGTGGCGCACGCCTTTAATCCCAGAACTTGGCAGGCAGAGGCAGGCAGATCTCTGTGAGTTCAAGGACAGCCTGGTCTACATAGTGGACAGCTGGGGCTACAGGGAGACCCTGTCTCACAAAAAAAAGACCACCCCCCCCCAAAAAAAACACACAAAAAAACCCCAAACTGGGCACAATGGTGTGCTGGTGGTATAGTGGTGAGTATAGCTGCCTGCCAAAAAACCCAGGTTGGGGCAGCAGGAATCTGCAATCCCAGAGCTGGAGAGGCTAAGACAGGAGGATCCCTGGGGCTTGCTGGCTGGCAGATCTAGCTAAATTGGTGAGCTCTGGGTTCAGTGAGAGACTATGTCTTAAAATATAAGGTGGAGAGCAACTGAGGAAAATACCTGATAACCTCTTGCCTACACACACACACACACACACACACACACACACACACACAAAGAACCAGGGGCTACAGGGAGACTCTGTGTTGGAAAGAAAAGAGAAGGGAAGGAGAAAGAGAAGGGGAAGGGGAAGGGGAGGGGGAGGGGAGGGAGAGGGGAAGTGAAGGGAAAGGGAAGGAGGATCAGGACAAAAGGAGTTAGGGATATAGTTCATTTGTAAAGTGCTTGCCTAGAATGCCCAAAGCCCTGGGTTCAATCCCCAGCACTGTGTAAACTGAGCATGTCAGCACACACCTGTAAAACCAGCACTTGGACTTGGGAGGTAGACACAGTAGGATCAGAAGTTCATGGCTATCTTTGGCTACACAGTAATTTTGAACCAGACCTTGGGCTACATGACACTTTGCCAAAAAGAAAAGAGAAGGAAACAAAGATAGATGAGCCGGAAGCCAAGGGGAGATCCCAGGGTTTTGTTTGTTTTGTTTTGTTTAATTTTTTTTTTTTTATTTGGCCTTTTTGAGACAGGGTCTCCCTGTAGCCCCAGCTGACCTGGAACTCACTATGTAGACCAGGCTGGCCTTGAACTCACAGAGATCTGCCTGCCTCTGCCTCCCAAGTGCTGGGATTAAAGGCGTGCACCACCACGCCTGGCTAGTTTAATATTTTATTTTATTTTATTTATTTACTTATTTATTTTTTATTTTTATTTTTTTGGTCTTTTTGAGACAGGGTCTCCCTGTAGCCCCAGCTGTCCTGGAACTCACCAGTAGACCAGGCTGGCCTTGAACTCACAGGGATCTGCCTGCCTCTGCCTCCCGAGTGCTGGCATTAAGGCGTGCGCCACCACGTCTGGCATATTTTTATTGTTTTTTTATTTTTATTTTATGTGTATGCGTGTATTGCCTGCATATAGGTAAGTGCACCCATTTTGTGAAATGCCTTTGGAGGACAGAAGAGGCCCTTGGAACTGGAGTTATGGACAGTTGTTAGCTGCCACGTGGGTGCTAGGATTCGAACCTGGATCTTCTGCAAGAACAGCCAGTGTCCTTAACCGCTGAGCCATCTCTCCAGCCCCTGTTTTGTTTTGTTTTAAATCATACTTTGCTGTGAGCACTTGTAGGCATGAGCAGGTAGCTCTCTATGAGATCAAGGCCAGCCTGGTCTACATAGTGAGTTCCAGCTTGGGCTATGGGGAGACCCTGTCTCAAAAACCAAAACAAAACAAAATAAAAGGCCAAACCTTACTCCTTTGCCTAGTTTCCTAACCTGAGTCAATGTTCAGACCCCAAACTCATTGGCCATAGAGGTGGACTGATCCCAAAGACTGGCAACACTAGTAATGAGGTACAAAGAGAGCCCTATCCAAAGTCCAGTTTACAGTGGATCCACCCAATGCAGTCAGAACAATCTGGCCGTTAGGACATCCTGTGGATGGCATCATACTCATGAGTCAGGATGAGCAAGAGTAGCCAGCACTGTACAATGCATAAGCTCCAGAGATGACCTGCCACATTAGCCAAGCCTTTAAGACTCCTGTGCTTAGGCCCAGCATGGTGGCACACACTTTTAATCCCAGCAGAGGCAGGTGAATCTCTGTGAGTTGGAGGCCAGCCTGGTCTACCTAGCAAGTTCCAGGCCAGCTGGGGCTACAGCGAGACACTGTCTCAAAACGACCAAAAAATATATAATAAATAATAATAATAATAAAGATTCCACTGTTTATAGGGCATGCTGGGACATCTGTTCCAAAGTAATAAATAAATTGCTGCCAAGCAGTTAGTGGCAAATGCCTGCGATTCCAACACTTGGGCAGCAGGAAGATTGTGACCATGAAGGGCTGCAAGAGCAGCAAGTCCAGCATGAGAGTGGACTTCAGCCCCTTCAGGAATTAGAATTATGGCCCTGACATCTGATAAACCACTGGTAGAGGCAATGGCTAGGATGAAGGGAATTTAGAGAAGTAGATGAGGAAGTCAGGCATGACAGTACATTCCTAGAACCCCAACAGTTAGGAGACTGAGGTAAGAGGATTATCATAAGTTTGAGGCCAACCTGTTGAAACTGTCTCAAAAAAATAAAAGGCAGGGCTGGAGAGAAGGCTCAGCGGTTAAGAACACTGACTGCTCTTGCAGAAGACCTGGGTTTGATTCCCAGTACGCACATGGCGGCTACAAACCGTCCTTAACTCCAGTTCCAGGGGAATCCGAAGCCCTCTTCTGACCTCTGTGGCACTGCACGACATGGGTGCACTCACATACATGCAGGCAATACACTTCTACACATGAAATAAAAATAATTTTTAAAAAAAGGGCCAGGTGTGGCAGCTCACACCTTTAATCCCAGCACTCGGGAGGCAGAGGCAGGCGGATATCTATGGGTTCGAGGGCAGCCTGGTCTACATAGTGAGTTCCAGGACAGCTGGGGCTACCGAGAGACACTGTCTCAAAAAGACCAAATAACAATAATTAATAATAATAATAATAATAATAAAAAGGAGGAGGGGGATATGAATACCATTTGCAGTCCACTAACTTCCTTCATATCTCATCTAGGTTCTTCCCCAGGAAGAGAGGCCCATTGTAACCCTTATCAAATGTGTATGGAGACATGAACCCAAAGACACAGGGTGGACTGGAGTAGCCACAGATATGCACCACTTGGAATACCTTCAACAACATAAATAATAATAAAAAGGAGGAGGGGGATATGAATACCATTTGCAGTCCACTAACTTCCTTCATATCTCATCTAGGTTCTTCCCCAGGAAGAGAGGCCCATTGTAACCCTTATCAAATGTGTATGGAGACATGAACCCAAAGACACAGGGTGGACTGGAGTAGCCACAGATATGCACCACTTGGAATACCTTCAACAACATATTTTTGGGGCCAGCGAGATGGCTTAGTAGGAAAACCTGACAACCTGAGTTTGATTCCAGGACTCACATGGTTGAAGGAGAGAACAGACCCCTGCAAATTGTCCGCTCACCTCCACACATGCACCATGGTAACCACATACTTGAACACACACACACACACACTCACACACACATAAATGTTTAAAAATTTTTTAAAGAGAGAGAACATACTTTTGAAATGGGTATGATGAAACATTTCTGTAATCCCAGCACTCCAGTGGTTTAGGCAGGAGGATTATGATTTCAAGGCCATCTTGGACTACATAGTGAACCCCTGTGGAAAGGAGGAAAGAAGAAAGAGGGAAGGAGAGAGAGAGGGGGGAAGAAAGGAGGGAGGGGGGGAGGGAAACTGTTCAGCTGTGAGGAGCGCAGCTCTGCCAGCATCAGTGTGATGTTCAAGTCAAGGCTGTACTCTTCCCACCCCAAACAATGACTGGACATGGCATGCATACCCAGGCCTGGTACTTTCGGAGGAACATGAGACTCTGGCAACTTTGTCCCCATCTCCGCACGGGGTTGACTGAGACTTTGTTGTATCTACAACGTGACTCGAGGCTGTCTGCCCAGTCCTGCTTCTGATGTCAGCTTTCATTCTATTACTCTAATAAACCTCCCCCTAAATTTATTTCCAATGCCCCAGTGCAAAAAATAAATTGCAGGAGAAAACTATACATATGTACATACACAGTGCGATTATAAATCTGTGTGTGTGCACATGCTCATAATTTTAGGGGCAGGGTCTAGTTTAGTGGTTGAGCACTTGCCTAGCCTGTACAAGGTCCTAAATTCAGCCCCCAGCACTGGGGAAAGATACTTATGTAGATGAGACCTAAAAGAAGACAGAAATGACAACAACAAAGCTTGTAGTGTTATAGGATTGTAAATGAATTTTTACATATCATTATAATTGGTATTAGATAAAAATAAAAACAAAGGGGCTGGAGAGATGGCTCAGCAGTTAAGAGCACATGTTGTTCTTGCAGAAGATCTAGGTTCGAATCCCAGCACCTACATGGCAGCTAACAACTGTAACTCCAGTTCCAGGGGATATGATGGCCTTTTCTATCCCCCATGGGCATTGCACGACACAGGTGCACTTACCTACATGCAGGCAATACACGCATAGACATAAAATAAAAATAATAAAACAAATTTATAAAAAATAAAAACAAAGATATTTCTGAATGTACTAACTTCTGCCCTTTGTTATTGCTGTTTTGAGACAGAGTCTCTTCATGTAGCCCAGGCTGCCAGTGCATCCCCAGAGTGCTGGGATTTTAGACATGCCATATCATGCAAAGTTACTTTCTGCCTCCTGGCAGATATACCTATATGAGGCCCTGGGTCAACCCTTAGTATCCAAAAAATAAATAAAATAAAGGTAGGACTGGAGAGATGGTTCAGCAGTTAAGAGCATTGACTGCTTTTTCAGAGAACCTGGGTTTGGTTCCCAGCTAATAACCATCCCTAACCCCAATTCCAGGGAATCCAACACCTCTTCTGGCCTCTCTGACCATTGCATGACATGGGTGCACTTACATACATGCAGGCAAAACATTCATACCTGTAGAATAAAAATAAATAAATAAATAAATAAATAATAAAATGTAAAAAACTATAAGACTTTGGAAAACTAAATTTGTTTCCTTATCTATAAAATAAGATTATTAATTATGGAAAGAAAATAAGACAAAGAATATGAACACACTCTGCTGTTACACAGCACTAAGAGTTATAATGTATTGCTTTCAAAATTGGCTGAGGGGCTGGAGAGACGGCTCAGCAGGTGAGAGTACTGATCTTGCAGAGGACTAGAGTTCACGTCCCAGCACCCATATCAGGCAGCTCACAACCACCTGTAACTCCAGCTTCAGGGGATCTGATACTGTCTTTGGTCTCCTGAAATACATGCACATATGTGGCATACACTCACACAGACATACACATAAATAAAAAAATCTTTTAAAACTTTTTTTAAATTTTTTAATTTTTTTTTTTTTTTTTTTTTTTGGTCTTTTTGAGACAAGGTCTCCCTGTAGCCCCAGCTGTCCTGGAACTCACTCACCAGGATGGCCTTGAACTCACAGAGGTCTGCCTGCCTCTGCCTCCCAAGTACTGGGATTAAAGGTGTGAGCCACCACACCCAGCTATTTTTTTAATTTTTAAAAAATATTCCATTTATTTTTATTTTATGTGTATGAGTATACTGCCTGCATGTGAGTGCACCCGTGTCATGCAATATCTCGGAGGTCAGAAGAGGGCTTTGGATTCTCCTGGACCTGGAGTTAAGGATGGTTAGTAGCTGCCATGTGGGTGCTGGGAATTGAACCCGGGTCCTCTGCAAGAGTAGTCAGTGCTCTTAACCACTGAGCCATCTCTCCAGCCTCTATTATTTTTATTTTATGTGTATGAGTATATCATCTGCATGTATGTAAGTGCACCCATGTCATACAATACTCATGGAGGTGAGAAGAGGGTATTGGATCCTCTGGAACTGGAGTTATGGATGGTTGTTAGTCACCGTGTGGGTGTTGGGATCTGAACCCAGGGCCTCTGCAAGAGCAGCCATTTTAATTGCTGAGCCATCTCTCCACTGCCCCCCCTCCAATAAATCTTTAAAATATTGACTGAGGGGGCATTGTGGCACATGCCTTTAATCCTAGCACTTGGGAGGCAAAGGCAGATCTCTGTGATCAAGACCAACCTGGTCTACATAGCAAGTTACAGGCCAGCTGTGACTTTCAGGGAGACCCTGTCTCAAAAGTAAAAAATAAAATAATTGGCAGCTGGGGAGATTGCTCAACAGTTAAGAGCATCTACTGCTCTTCTAAAGGACCTGAGTTCAATTCCCAACATGCACACCAGGCGGCTAACAAACACCTGTAATTCCAGCTCCAGAAGATCCAATACTTCTGGTCTCTGTGGGCTCCAGTACTGGTACACATACATATACACATGACTAAAAATAAAATAATCTGGCTGGGTGTGGTGGTGCATGCCTTTAATCCCAGCACTCAGGAGGCAGAGGCAGATGGATCTCTGTGAGTTCAAGGTCAGCCTGGTCTACATAGTGAGTTCCAGGACAGCTGGGGCTACAGGGAGACTCTGTCTTAAAAAGACCAAAAAAAAAAAGCTATATGGGCTGGAGAGATGGCTTAGTGCTTAAGAGCATCTGCTGTTGTTACAGAAGACCTGGGTTGGGTGTTATGAGGTTTGTTTCACCAGGGAAGACCACTCAGACACAGGAATTGCCAAAAGAAAGTCGTTTATAGCTGGCTGGTGACTACACTGGGCATTCGGGTCCCAAGTACAGCCCCAAGTACATTCGGGTCCCAAGTACAGTTTTTAGGGTAAACTTTTATACAGAAAATCCACATGCAGGGGTGAAAAGTTTAAGTTCCGGGGCTGGAGAGATGGCTCAGCTGTGAAGAACACTGGTTGTTCTTGTGGAATACCCAGGTTCGAATCCCAGCACCCACATGGCAGACAACAACTGTCTGTAACTCCAGTCCCAGGGGATCCAACAGCCTCTTCTGACCTTCACGGGCATTGCACAACATGGGTGCACTTACCTACATGCAGGCAATACACGTATACACATAAAAAATAATAATAAAATTAAAAATAAAAAGTTTAAGTTCCAAAGCTTAGGGTGGAAAGCCCCCCTAACAATTTGTATTCTGTAAGAGAACAATTTATTCTGCAAGAGCAAGCCAAGGGAAGAGTACAGAAGCCATAAGTCTGCTGTTAGCGGGAGCAATCAGGCATATGCCAACCTGTTCTAAAATTCCACACCTTGGTGCATCTGGGTCAAACTTTTCCACCACATTTGAGCTAACTTCTCTAGCTTTAACTACTGTGGCTTGCTTATAACATGGCATAGCTATGGTCAATCCTGAGGTGCCCCACCACATGGGTTCTCGGGACACACAAAGCAACTAACATCTGTCAGTAAATCTAGTTCCAAGCCATCTGATGCCCCCTTCTGGCCTCCAGGCATTGCATACACAAGTGAAGGTACATACCTGCATGCAAAACGCTTATACACATAAAATTAAATAACAATTTGAAAGCTATATGATCTAGTTTTTTAAAAATATTATTTTTATTTGATGTATATGAGTGTATTGCTGCATGTATGTGAGTGCACCCGTGACATGCAGTGCTGTGGCGGTCAGAAGAGGGATTTGGATTCCCCTGGAATTGGAGTTAAGGATGGTTCATAGCTGCCATGTGGATGCTGGGAATTGAACCCAGGTCCTCTGCAAGAGCAGTCAGTGCTTTTAACTGCTGAG
>NW_008333404.1:903976-912085 GCF_000622305.1 Nannospalax galili
TTAAAGAAAGGGTCTCTCTGAAAAGAAGAAGAGAGAAACCCCAGCTACCATGAAGATTATATTCTAAAATAGGCAAGACAGAAAACACACAGGTAAATTAATATTTTAAGGGGCTCATAGTGTTATGAGGACATTTTAAAAGAGTGACATCATGAGGCCTGGACACGGAGTGTCAGGTGGAGGTTGGGGAGTCCGGTTATGGAAGTGGCTCTTTAATTAAATTAATTTATTAATTTATTAATTTATCTTTTTGACTTCCTGTAGCTCCAGCTGTCCTGGAACTCAGTATGTAGACCAGGCTGGCTTTGAACT
This sequence comes from Nannospalax galili, assembly GCF_000622305.1. Classification (NCBI taxonomy): domain Eukaryota; kingdom Metazoa; phylum Chordata; class Mammalia; order Rodentia; family Spalacidae; genus Nannospalax; species Nannospalax galili. Next base: position 904,289 of record NW_008333404.1, read on the forward strand.
CTCAGAGATCCACCTACCTCTGCCTCCCAAGTGCTGGGATTAAAGGCCTGTGCCACCACACCCAGCAAAAGTGGATTTTTAAAAAAATATTTTATTTATTACTTTTATTTTATGTGTATGAGTGTATTACCTGCATGTATGTGAGTGCACCCGTGTCGTGCAATGCTGTGAAAGTCAGAAGAGGGCTTCAGATTCCCCTGGAACTGGAGTTAAGGATGGCTTGTAGCCGCCATGTGGGTGCTGGGAATCGAACCCAAGCCCTTTGCAAGTGCTCTTAACTGCTGAGCCATCTCTCCAGCCTTGGAAGTGGCTTTTTAAAAAAAAATATTTTATTTATTATTTTTATTTTATGTGTATGCGTGTATTGCCTGCATGTAGGTAAATGCACCCATGTCGTGTAATGCCTGTGGAGGACAGAAGAGGCTGTCAGATCCTCTGAACTGGAGTTATGGACAGTTGTTAGCTGCCATGTGGGTGCTGGGATTCGAACCCAGGTCTTCTGCAAGAATCAGTGTTCTTAATCTCTGAGCCATCTCTCCAGCCCCCAGAAGCAGCTTTTTTTTTTTTTGGTCTTTTTGAGACAGGGTCTCCCTGTAGCCCAGCTGTCCTAGAACTCACTATGTAGACCAGGCTGGCCTTGAACTCACAGAGATCCACTTGCCTCTGCCTCCCGAGTGCTGGGATTAAAGGTGTGCACCACCACACCCAGCCAGAAGTGGCTTTTTTAAAAAATATATTACTATAAGCCAGGCATGGTGGTGCACTTGGGCGGCAGAGGCAGATGGATATCTGTGAGTTCAAGGCCAGCCTGGTCTACATAGTGGGTTCCAGGCCAGCTGGGGTTACAGGGAGACCCTGTTTCAAAAAGACCAAAATATATATTTTTTTATGTATATGAATGTATTGTCTGCATGTGTGTTAGTGTACCCATGTAGTGCACTGCCTAGAAGAGAGCATCAAGTTCCCCTGGAACTAGAGTTACAGACCGTTGTTAGCGCCACGTGGGTGCTGAGAATTGAACCCAGGTCCTCTTCAAGAGCAGTCAGTGTTCTTAACTACTAAGCCATTTCCCCAGCCCCAGAAGTGGCTTTCGAGCCAAAGCCTGAATGATTTGAAGGCAACAACCAGCACCCCTGGCCCCAAATCTCATGGAATTCTTTGAAAGTTTTTGGTAAATTTAGGGCATGTTGATTCAAGAAGTTAGTTGACTTTTGCCCTCCACAATTATGACTGAGCTATGTTAAGCAGACTAGTTCCAACTTAAAAGTAAATATTGATTTGTTACCTGTATCTCCTAAGGGAGTTGAGTTTCCCTAGCTCTTCTGAATTTCAAGTCACAACCAAGAACCAGCCAGGCACACCTATTTCTATCACTCAGGAGGCTGAGGCAGGAGGACTGCCCCAAGTTCAAAGCTAGCATCCTGTGCAGTGTGAGACCCTGCCTCAAACCCCCAAACAAACTACAAAAAAAGATCAAGGTGGGGGCTGGAGAGATGGCTCAGCGGTTAAGAGCACTGGCTGCTCTTGCAGAGGACCCGGGTTTGATTCCCAGCACCCACATGGCAACTACGAACCGTCCTTAACTCCAGTTCCAGGGGAATCCGAAGCCCTCTTCTGACCTCTGCAGCATTGCATGACACGGGTGCACTCACATACATGCAGGCAATACACTCATATACATAAAATAAAAATAATAAATAAAATATTTAAAAAAATGATCAAGGGTAATAGAGATGAGCTAGCAGGTAAAGGTGCTTACTGCCCTAGCCTGATGACCTAAGTTTGACCTCCAAGGGCCCATGTGATGGAAGGAGAGACTTGAATCCCACAAGTTGTCCTCTGAACTCCCCATATACACTATGGCATGCCTTCCTCCACAAATAAATAAATAAATTCAATAATTTTTCTATTTTTATTTATTTTTTATTATTTATTTATTTATTCATTCATTCATTTTGGGTCTTTTTGAGACAGGGTCTCCCTATACCCCCAGCTCACCTGGACTTCACTATGTAGACCAGGCTGGCCTTCAACTCATAGAGATCTGCCTGCCTCTGCCTCCCAAGTACTGGGATTAAAGGCAAGCACCATCACACCTAGCCCAGTAGAATGTTTTTTGTTTTGTTTTTGTTTTTTTAATTAATTTATTTTTATTTCACTTGTATGCATGTTTTGTCTCCACATATGTAAGTGCACCTGTGACATGTAATGCCAGGAGAGGCCAGCAGAGGGCATTGGGTTCCCCGGAACTGGAATTATAGACAATTGTTAGCTGCCATTTGGATGCTGGGAACTGAACCAGGTCCTCTGCAAGAGCAATCACTGTTCTTAACCACTGAGCCATCTCTCTATCCCTTACATGCAGACAAAACACTCATATACATAAAATTAAAAATAAATAACCTATCTTGTCTCTAGGATTAAGAAAAGCACCCAGAACTGTTTTATGCCTGTGGTCTGGCATGAAAACCCTAAGACTGCAGTGATCTCCATCCAGGAGCTGTTTAAATCCTTGGTCAGTTTAATTTCTTTGGGAATAATTTCCAAAAGCTCTTCAGAAAAATTTAAAGTAATCTGTCCTCAGCCAGGGCCTGGTTGTTTGCTGAGCACTGGACACAAGGAAACTGTGCCCTGGGCTCTTCTGTGAGGTAGGTTGAACTGACTTCTCAAATTTTGTAGCACATTAGGACTAAGAAATGACCCTCGGGCAACAGAATGTCAGAGTATCTGACCTTCCCATGAGAAAAGCATACTTCTCTCTGGGCTGTGCAAGGGAGGATTTTTTTTTTTTCTTTTTTGTAGATTAAAGGGGGACAAGAAAAGATTAGTGTCAAGGAGAGAGCCAACCAGTTAAATAATAAATTACAAAAAGTTTACAAAAAGAATACAACATTCTCACCCAGCTAACAAAATACTTTTCTTCTGGTGCTCTCCTTCCAGGGAAGGGAGGGGTTGGCTTATCCTTGTATGTCATTAGATATTTCACAATGATACTCTCTGTGTCTTGTCTCCCTGGGCTGTCCTTTGTTTTCTCCTAAATAATTTGATTTTAGAGCTACGGTGTAGTGTAGTGGCAGAGGACATGCCTAGCATGCAAAAGGTCCAACACCAGAACCCCCCCTTGTACCAGGAAAAAAAAAAATCCTATTTCAAAACAAATTTCTGTTTGACCACAAACATCAGTTAGGTGAGCTTAAACATGCAAATAAAATATACAAATTAAATATCCAAGATGTGTGATTTTAAACATCTACATATAAGATTATTTTGTTTTCCTACTGGAAAACAAAAAATAGCCTATGTATAACTGACACATAGTAAAACTACATGAGTGTAAATTAGGTGATGGGATAGTTATCACATATGTGCATCTATGAAATCCTTTCCACGGTCAAGATAACCAGCATATTCATCCACCAGAAATTGGGGTTGTAGGATGGATTTGTTTTTCCTGAGTTTTGACCTCTTATCAGCTCACAAATTCATACTGTGAGTAATGAAACAAGTTGAGTCACTTAAAATTTTTTCTATAAAAGTAGGCAGGAAAAAAGCAACTTCTTACCCACTCACTTGGCAGGTGCTCAGAAGCTCATTAACAGCAATCATGTCACTACACTGTCATTTCTCTTCCCTCTTTGTACACAGGCTCAGCTGGAATGCCGAGGGCTGAGAAAGTGCTCAGCAGGTGTCCCAGGCCAGCGCTGCTCCTTGTGGAAGCAGGAGGGATGTCTGCCCCAAGTTCCCTAACAGCTTTGGCTCCAGCCCAAGGCTATTAGGCATGAGCGCTTCCTATCTCTAGCTTAATCTAAAGATCAGTGGCCTGAGAGAGAAAGATAGTCCTCCTTCATTCTACATCCAGCCTCTCCTCCCAGCATCTAGCCTGAATTTCTTCTCTTCTCCACTATTTACCAATATTTACTGAATGAATAATTCAATAAATGAATTGAATGAGCAACATTGATTGATTGAACCAGGTGCCAGGCTCAAAAGTCAAAATAGTGCTGCCTACTTCCTGAACTGAGCTTGTGAGCTTTCCTTTGTGGGGAAACTAAAAACTAGAACTTCAGTTCCACTCCCAAAAGTAACTTGTAGGTTACTTTCCTTCTGCCCACAAAGATATATAGGAAAATGTTCTAATCCTTTCATAGTGTAACCTCTGCTTTTTTTTTTTCAAGTGTGAGTGTATCGCCTGCATGCAAGTGCACCCATATTGTGCAATGCCCTCAAAAGTCAGAAGAGGGCATCGGATTCTCCCAGAACTGGAGTTATGGACTGTTGTTAGCCACCATGTGGGTGCTGGGATCCAAACCCAGGTCCTCTGTAGCCATCTCTCCAGCCACATCCTCCGCTTCTTTTCCCCTCCTATTGGCTGGCAATCACTGAGCACTGTATATCCAGTGACTCAAGGTCTCTCTTCTTCACTGGAGCTGAGCTGAAGGCTTTTTTTTTCAGTCTTCATTCTGCTGAAGGTTGCTGGTGCCTCTGCTCCCAGTTTTCCCATCCTCTTTCTTCAGGCGACCTCTGCTCAGCCTCAGATCCTCTCCAGCTCCAGCCACTCCCCTGAGCCTTCTGCAGGCACTTCCCTGTGCCTTCCCTAAGGGACAAAGGTCTTCCCTTTCCTCTCTGCCCCATGCCTCTCCCTCAGGGCCTCACTAGTTTTCATACATACCTTTGCTTCTAAAAGAAGACTGCCCTCAACTCTCTCAACCTGTCATCCAAGTACCAAATCTGTTTCCCACTTTCTCCAGGCCTCAGTGCCTGTGCATCTCACCTCTACTTAGGGCACAGATGAGTCAGGTACCCAACCTTCCCAGGACACCAACTCTCTGTCCCAACTTCCCTGTCTCTACTTATCATAGCCCTTAAGTTCCTAAATATGAGAAGATGTAACTTCTTGCTTAGAACTGTACTAGAAGCCAGGCGTGGTGGCACATGCCTTTAATCCCAGCACTCAGGAAGCAGATGCAAGTTCAACGTAATCCTGGTCTACACAGTGTATCCCAGGCCAACTGGGGCTACAGGGAGACCCTGTCTCAAAAACATCAAAAAAAAAAAGAAAGAAAGAAAGAAAAAAAAGAAAGGAAAGAAAGAAAGAAAGAAAGAAAGAAAGAAAGAAAGAAAGAAATAAATTGTGCTAGAGACTAGCAATTAAGGAAACCTGGTGGCTCAGACGTGTAATCCCAGGAGGACTGCTGTGCGTTATAGGCCACCCTGGGATACAAAATGGAACTGTCTCAAAAAAATCAAACCAGGGCTGGAGAGATGGCTCAGCAATAAACAGAGTTTACAGATTGGGATTCCAGCACCATATCAGGTGACTTACAACTGCCTGTACTCCATCTCCAAGGGATCCAACATTCTCTTCTGGCTTCTGTGGACACCTTGCACACACATGTACATACACTCACACAGATACATATACACAGATGTGCACAGATACATACATAAATAAAATAAAGTAAAGTTCAAAAACACATGCCAAAGGGCTGGAGAGATGGCTCAGCGGTTAAGAACACTGTTCTTTAAGACAACCAGGGTTCAAATCCCAGCACCCACATGGCAGTTAACAACTGTACGTAACTCTGGTTCCAGGGGATCCAACAGCCTCTTCTGTCTTCCACAGGCATTGTATGACATGGGTACACTTACCTACATGCAGGCAATATACACGTACACATAAAAATAATAAATTGTGCTGGATAGCTTTAGTGTCAACTTGACACACCTGGGTTGAGGGAGCCTCAATCGGGGAATTGCCACTATTGGATTGGCCTGTGGCCATGTCTGAGGGACATCTTCTTGATGAGTGATGTGGGAGGGCCCAGCCCACTGTGGGTGGTGCCACCCCTGGGCAGGTGGGCCTGTGTTGCATAAGAAAGCAGGCTGAGCAGGGGCCAGGGGACCAAGCCAGTAAGCAGCATTCCTCTCCATGGCCTGTGCTCCACCTCCTGCCTCCAAGTTCCTGCCCTGAGTTCCTACCTTGGGCTCCCAGATGAACTGTGACCTGGGATATGTAAGCTAAATAAACCTTTTCCTCCCCAAGTTGGTAGTGGTCAGAGTATTTTGTCACAGCATTGAAGAAACAGACCAGAACATAAATATTTTAAAAAACATTTAAGGGGACTGGAGAGATGGCCCAGCAGTTAAGAATACTGACTGTTCTTGCAGAAGACCCGGGTTCGAATTCCAGCACCCACATGGCAGCTAACAACTGTCCTTAACTCCAGTTCCGGGGGATCCGACAGCCTCTTCTGTCTTCCGAGAGCACTGCAATGACACGGGTGCACTTACCTACACGCAGGCAATACACATATACATATAAAATAAAAATAAAATATTAAAAGTAAAAAAATAAATATAAATAAAAAGACAAGTCAAACGAAACAAACAACAATAAAAGTCCACAAGGAGAGCTGGAGATATGGCTGAGCAATTAAGAGCACTGACTGCAGGCACGCTGGCAATACACTCATACACATAAAATTATTAAAATAATAAAAAAATATTAAAAAAAGAAAAGTCAACTACCCGCAGGCCTCCCTCCGACCCACAGGCCTTTCTCTCAGGGATGAGTCAATTGTGCCCTCTGTGCCTTGACTCCCCCAGCCTCACTCACCCTCCCATCTCCCCTGTCAGTCTCTCCTCCTAGCCTGGGACTTGTCCCATTCCTTGACTTGGCACCCCAGACACCTGGGGAACTACCACTGCTTCCTGATCCTTTGCATGCAGAGCAACTCAGTTCCTTCTCAGGTCCCCAGGGATGCTCTGAGCCTGGCCCAGCCGTCACCTCCCTCAGTCTGCACAACCCTCCAGCCTCTTTCCTGGACGCAGGGGCTAACCTTTCCTCTTCCTGGTCCTTTCCATCCAGACCAACCCCAGCTCCTAAGTGCAGTCCCCAGGGGCCCTTGGGGCCGCCTCCCACCCCCATCTTCCTTTGCATATCTGGGTGGTACACCATCTGCCCTAGACCAGCATCTTTCTTAGGCCCAGCTCCCAGGCCAGTCCAACCCCCAAATTCCTAAGGCCAAAATCTATCCTGGAGGGATCCAGACCTTAGGAGAAAACCTGAGAGCATCTGATCCTCATCTGACTTGGGCCTCTGTGGGAACTCCTGAAGACAAAAGCAATCTGGCCACTCCAATATAAAATCAAAAGAGAGAAGCTTAGATGAACCAGCTTTTCATGCCCAAAAGTAAACCACAAAGACATATAAAGTTCACAAAAAGAAGCAGACCTAAACTTGAAAGCTTGAGTCTCACACAAGAATCAGAAACTACAAAAGAAATTCACATGTCAAAATCACAGAGAAAAAATAACATGAAAAACCAAAATAACATATCCACACCAAATACAAATAGTCCTCTAGAGGAGTACAATGAGAACCCCCTAGAGATAATGCAGGACATGGATCTCAAAAGAGCAATTATAAACATGATAATAGAATTCACTGAATTTAAACAACACACACAAACCAAAGAACTGAAGGAAGATAGGGATAAACTTCTGAATGAATTCTTAAAAGAGCTAGAAATATTGATGACTACTCAGGCTGAAATGAAGAAGGAAGTGAAACACTCAGTAAGCCAATTAGAAACAACAGGATAAAGCCTCACCAACAGGATGAATGAAATGGAAAACGGAATATCAAGACTGGAAGATAAAGTGGAGGAACTAGACCACTCAAGCAAAGATTATGAAAAATTTAAGATAGCACAAGAATGTAATATGCAGGAATTGTGTGACACCATAAAAAGACCAAACTTACAAATCATAGGCATACAGGAAGGAGAAGAATCC
>NW_008333404.1:912828-913488 GCF_000622305.1 Nannospalax galili
AAATATATCGACTGAATGGTACTAAGAAAAAAGCAGGAGTTGCAATTCTAATATCTGACAAAATAGACTTCAAACTAAAACTAATAAGAAGAGATAAAGAGGGCCACTTCATTCTGATCAAAGGAACATTAAATCAAGACGATATTACAATCATGTACATATATTCACCAAACTCTGGTGCACCCAACTTCATAAAAACAATACTACAGGACTTTAAGACCAAGATTAAACCCAACTCATTAATAGTAGGGGACTTCAATACCCCACTGTCTCCATTAGACAGGTCAACAGGGCAGAGAGTTAAACAATACCATATATCAAATGGATTTAACAGACATCTACTGAGCATTCCACCCAAGCACCAAAGGACATACTTTTTCCTCAGCACCCCATGGAACCTTCTCCAAAATCGCCCATATACTGGGTAGCAAAACAGGCCTCAACAAATACAAAAGAAATTGAAATAATTCCACGCATTCTATCAGACCACAGTGCAATAGAGCTCACAATCAACACTGGAAGAAGTGATAATCTCCACATGAACACATGGAGATTAAACAACACACTCCTGAATGATGAACAGGTCAAAAGAGAAATTAAGAAAGAAATTAAAGTATTCCTGGAATTAAATGAAAAGGACAATACAACACAACAAAACCT
>NW_008333404.1:915388-915497 GCF_000622305.1 Nannospalax galili
CTGCTTCCAAGTGAAGCCAGCCATGGTTGAGCAGGATCTTTAACTTACCTTTACATAAGCGGAACTGGTAAAAGAAAGGAGCCAGGGGCTCCTCACAAGCCCATGTGAC
>NW_008333404.1:915555-916245 GCF_000622305.1 Nannospalax galili
CACAAAATGCTTTACCTGACTAGGACACCTACTTCAAACATCTGTCTCCTAAGGCACAAGGAATCATTAGAGAAGAAGAGGTGGAAAGAGTCTAAGATTGTAAGATGGATAACCACAGGGATACAGAGTCTTCCAGAGAGATGGTCAGTTACTCATATGAACTCACAGCAGTGGTGATAGCATGCACAAGTACTATGCAAGCTCAGACCAGAAAAATTCCTAGGCTAGACATGGGGAAGTGGATAAAAATCCTAACCTAACTTAAAAGAACTTTTGGCAATTAACGGGAGGGTAAAAGACAGAGTCTTACAGGGATGGGACTCTTGATGAGTCCATAATGAGGGACAAATCAGACTCTATATGCTGTGTTATAAATATAAGAGAGCACATTAAATTGAGTGGGAGGCAATGGGCAAGGGTACCATCTGGGAAGTGGGTCTATAGTTGAATAAGATGGTTTGGGATGTTCTGTGTGATATACACAAAAAAAAATCAAAATTTTTTAAAATGTATTATATTAGAGGAGGAAACATGGAAATTTACATCATGTTAATTAGTAGAGGTGATAAACAATACCATTGAAATCTACCTGATGACTTTATAGACATACACAGGCACCAAGGATCCAAGTGCAACCGATTATGAGTAGTAATAATCAGATACATACAGATTAGAGATGCATACACCAAC
>NW_008333404.1:916377-920512 GCF_000622305.1 Nannospalax galili
CTTATACTGAGTTCAATATTGTATAACTGTATTAACTCAACTGTGAACCTAGAAACTTGCACCCACGTGTAAAAGAGATGTACTCTTGCTCTGGAATATGTTACTGATTAAATTAAATCTGCAGTGAAATGCTTCTTCTAATCATGTAGTTATTAAAAATTTAAAAAATAATGATCATGAAAAAAAAGTCCAGAGCCGGGCATGGTGGCACACACCTTTGATCCCAGCACTTGGGAGGCAGAGGCAGGGGAATCTCTGTTAGTTCAAGGCCAGCCTGGTCTACATAGTGAGTTCCAGGCCAGCTGGACCTACAGGGAGACCCTGTCTAAAAATGACCAAATAAAATAAAATAAATTAAAAAAAGAAATTCCACTCAAACTGGCCAACAGCCCATGGAAAACAGATGAGACAGAGATCTGAAAGTTCAGTATGTTGCCACAACAGGAGGAAGATCATCCCACACCTACCACCCCTTCCAAGGCTCAGGGACTTTTGCAAAAGAGGTTGGTGGAAACAATGTAAGAGCCAGAAAAAGGGATGGAGTGTTAACTGGAAATGTTCTCTGACCACTATGCCTGCAAGTTATAGTCATACAGCCTTTCCACTCTCACCAAGGAGTCCAGAGGGGAGTCAGTTACCCCTCCCACCCAATCAGTAGACCTTAGCTGCATGTGGGGGGAAGGGCAAAGGATATATTAGCCGAGAACACCAAAAGGCACCTCTCTCACAATTTTGTGTGGCTGTCTGGAGGTCACAGGATCTGTATCTGAGTGTGAACTTTATCGTGCAGCCATAAATGTGGGGCTCCCACTTTTCTATAAATAAACCACTATCCTATGCTCTGTTAAAATAAAATAAAATAGTAAAAATTTAAAAAAAAAAAAAAAAAAGAAAAGTCCACAAGGTAGGGGCTGGAGAGATGGCTAAGTGATTAAGAGTATTCTTTTTTTTAAAATATTTTATTTATTATTTTTATTTTATGTGTACGAGTGTATTGCCTGCATGTACATGAGCGCACCCATGTTGTGCAATGCCACGGAGGTCAGAATAGGGCTTTGGATTCCCCTGGACCAGTTCATTTCCCAGCACCCACATAGCAGTTAATGGGGGGTTGCACCATGGCACACATGCCCATAACTCCAGTTCCAAGGGAATCTGACACCCTCTTCTGGCCTCTGTGAACATTGCATGTACAGATATACTTACATACAGGCAAAACACTCATACGTATAAAATAAAAAATAAATCCACTAGCTACCATAAACATTGTAGCCTTCCTGCCCTGAGTGCCCCAGACTTTAACTGTGTAAATAACAGTGCTTCATTCAGATGTTAATGAACTTTACACAGTAAATAGAAAAATAAATAACAAAGAAAATAAATGAATATTTAACTACAGTGCAACTCTCTGGAATGTGTGGGAATAGTCTCAACTTTTGACAAAGAAGGCTTTTGTCTTGAGAGGAAGATTTGCCATTGCTAGCTGAAGTCACACTGTGCAGGGCAGGAAGTGGAATGAGGGAAAGAGGAAGTCATGAGAGCTCAGAGAAAGAGGAGGTAAGAGGCGGAACGGGGCCAGAGATTTGGAGTCAACCTTTGACTGATTCTGTATCCTGGAACTGGCCAGCTTGGAAGGGGTTTTGCTCCTGCTACACAGTGAGTTCCCATGAGTTCATGGGAAACAACAACTGACAAGAAGAAGGAGAAAATCACCTGTCATAGCCAAGAGGTGTACAGAAATGAGAACAGGTAAAATGAGTAAATGTGATGTCCTGGATAGGATCCCAGAACAGAGAAAGGATATAAAGTTAAGACTAAGGAAATAAAATAGAGTTAGCTTGTATGAAATACACAAAAATTCAATAAAGATTAAAAAATAAAGTTAGCTTTTAAGTAATAGTAATTTATTAATTCATTCATTAATTGTGACAAATACACCATACTATTAAGATTAAGATGCTAATAATTGATAAACTGGGCTGGGAATGCTGTATGTGTATATAGTACTTGGGAGGAGAATTTCCATGAATTCAGGGGTAGACTGAGCTACATAATGAGTCATTGTCTAATGAAAACAAAGAGAGAGAGAAAGAGAGAGAGAGAGAGAGAAACAATAACGGGCATTGTGACACACACCTATAATCCCAGCTCTTGGGACGTAGAAGTAGGATGATCAGGAGTTCAAATCATCCTCAGCTACATAGTGAATTTGAGGCCAGCTTGGGATATCTGAGAACTTGTCCCCAAAACCAAAAACTTGTACTGGCAAAATGGTTCAGCATTGCTGCCAAGCCTCACAGCCTGAGTTCAATTCCCGGACCGAACCTATATGGTGGAAGGAGATAAGTGACTGAGTCCTCTGACCTCCACGTGTGCCATGGTGCAACCCCCCATTAAAAAAACCCTAAACTAGCCAGGCATGGTGGCGCATGCCTTTAATCCCAGCACTTGGGAGGCAGAGGCAGGCAGATCTCTGTGAGTTCAAGGCCAGCCTGGTCTACATAGTGAGTTCCAGGACAGCTGGGACTACAGGGAGACCCTGTCTCGAAAAAACAAAAACAAACAAACAAACCCTAAACTATAACAATAATAATAGTTTGAAAATCTGAATATGGGACATATGAGAACCCTCTGGGCTATCTTTGCCATTTTTTAACTATTTTATTTATTATTTTTATTTTTAGTGTATGAGCGTATTGTCTGCATGTATGTAAGTGCACCCATATTGAGCAATGCCCGTAGAGGTCAGATTCCCTGGAACTGGAGTTAAGAACTGTTGTTAGCCCTCATGTGGGTGCTGGGAATCGAACCTGGGCCCTCTACAAGAACAGCCCTTAACCACTGAATCATCTCTCCAGCCCCATCTTTGCCACTTTTATGAATTTAAAATTATTCTTTAACTATTATTAAGAAAAATAAACCACCAGGCGTGGTGGCGCATGCCTGTAGTCCCAGCACTTGGGAGGCAGAGGCAGGCGGAGCTCTGTGAGTTCAAGGCCAGCCTGGTCTACTTAGTGAGTTCCAGGACAGCTGGGGCTACAGAGAGACCCTGTCTCAAAAAAAAAAAGAAAAGAAAAGAAAAAGAAAAAGAAACCAGGTATGTTGGCACATACGCATAATCCCACCACTTGGGAGGCTGAGGCAGTGGGATAAAGAGTTCAAGATCAGCCTCAACTACACAGTGAGTTTGAGATCAGCTTTGACTACATGAGACCATTTCCAAACCAAAACAAACCATAAAAGCAGTAAATGCTAATGGAGTCTTGATTTCAAGACTTTGGCACCCTAAGCTCAAGGAAAAGGACCTGTCACTGTGAGAATTCTTGCTGGAGGAGCCTGATCAAGGCACTGTTATTGCCAGGCCCACTGTAGCTTAGTGAGAGAGCACTGGCCTATCATGCACAAAGCCTTAGGTTTGACCCCCACCATCATCAAAATCAACAGCAAAGGGCCTGGAGAGATGGTGGTTAAGAGCACTAGCTGCTCTTGCAGAGGACTTGGGTTTGGTTCCCAGTACACACATGGTGACTTACAACCATCTATAAACTCCAGTTCCAGCAGGTTCGGTTCCACCACCCTCTTCTGGCTTCCATGGGCATTGCACACATGGGTGCACTTACATACATGCAGGCAAAACACTCAGACATAAGAATACATTTTAAAAAAGAAAAGATCTTGGGCTGGAGAGATGGCTCAGAGGTTAACAACACTGGCTGTTCTTGCAGAAGACCCAGGTTCGAATCCCAGCACCCACATGGCAGCTAATAATTGTCCATAACTCCAGTTCCAGGGGATTCAATGGCCACTTCTGTCTTCCTTGGGCATTGCACTTACATACATGCAGGCAATACATGTATACACATAAAAAAAGAATAAATAAAATATTAAAAAAGAAAAGCTCTCCAACAATAGAATATTTTCTTTTTTAATATTTTATTATTTTTATTTTATGTGTGTGCATGTATTGCCTGTGTGTAGGTAAGGGCACCCGTGTCGTGCAATGCCTGTGGAGGTCAGAAGAGGCTGTCGGATACCCTGGGACTGGAGTTACGGACAGTTGTTAGCTACCATGTGGGTGCTGGGCTTCGAACCCGGGTCTTTTGCAAGAACAACCAGTGTTCTTAACCACTGAGCC
>NW_008333404.1:922646-923730 GCF_000622305.1 Nannospalax galili
AGAACAAGACAAGCACAGACAAATAACATCAACCAGATTGCCATCAAATCCAGGTCCCAAAAGACAAGCTTTTGGGCTCATGGCCAGGTGGTCCAGGGACGTCTCCTCTGGAACCTGACTAGGGGGATATTTGCTGCGTCCAGCTTCCCACCTAGTTTCTCTGATCAGAGCTAAGAACCAGATGGCGACAGATCGCCGGCTAGCCAAAACCAGGAGAGAAACCGAAAACAAAAGTGGTTTCTCGAGCGCTCTTACCTTGCTGGTGGTGTGGGGGGAGAGACTGGAGGTCAGACTGGGGAAACAGAAGCAGCCGGGACGGATGCAAGTCCCCTCTCAGGGAGTTTGCTGGTACTGCCCAACAGCCGAGGCTGATGCAGGTCCCCTACTGGGGAGTCCTCAGAATACTGCCAGGCCGCTCCCTTCGCAAAAGGTTTCCCATAAATTGTTCTTTGGTTAATAAGTCTGCTATTTTACTACCTAAAGATAGCATACCTGGCAAATTAGTATGTCCTCTTATATGACTAATAAAACATTTATTTTGCCTGTTAATAATCATACTTTGTAATTTTTGTAATAAAAGTAGAATTTTTGAGCTTCCAGATAACAGAGCAGTCTCTAAGGCTGAAAAAGGGTTAACTACATACTTAGAGTCAGTATAGAGGTTAAAATGTTGCCTAAAGGTCTCAGCTGTAGTTATGACTGCAATTATTTCTGCTTTTTGAGCAAATATACCTTCCTTCCTTCCTTTTAATAATAGATGAACTGCCAGGTGTAAAAACCACAGAGGTTCCAATAGAGGAGCCATCTGTAAATACCAATATGGCATTTAATATAGGTTCTTGAGACACTTTTGATGGAAATATTATTTCTGTTTCTTTAACAAATTTCAATAATGGATTCTGAGGTACATGAATTTTGATTTGCCCTCTATAATTTAATAAAGCTAATCCCCAATCATCATCTTGTTGTAACAAATAATTTAGCTGATGTTTTTTTATAGGGAACAATAATGTTATGTATTTCTTTACCAAATAATTCTTTAGATTTAATTCTTCCTTTAATTATTAATTGGCTACATAAAAAA
>NW_008333404.1:923927-934376 GCF_000622305.1 Nannospalax galili
CTTTTCTAAAGCTTCTGGTGTTAACTGTCATTGTGATTTCGGATTAGCATCTCCTTTTAACAATTCAAATAGGGGGTGAAATTCTCCTGTAGTTATTTTCAAATAAGGTCTTACCCAGTTTATATTTCCTAATAGTTTTTGAAAATCATTTAAAGTTTTCAATTTGTCTATTCTAATACTCATTTTTTGTGAGCTAATTCCTTGCTCACTAATGACCTTTCCTAAATAGTATAGAGGCCTATTATATTGTATTTTATTTGGAGCTATTATAAGACCATATTTAGTTAACGATCGAATCATGTCTTTTAATATTGATTCTGCAAAATCTCTAGTTTTATGGGCCAATAAAATATCATCCATATAATGTATTATATAAGCACCCTTGTATTTGATCCTAATATCTTTCAATGCTTTATCCACAAATTTTTGGCATAGAGTTGGACTATTCTTTATCCCTTGGGGAAGTACTTTCCATTGATACCTTTGAAAAGGTTGTTTTTAAATTAGTTGAGGGAACACTGAAAGCAAATCTCTGAGAATCCTCAGGACTTAACTGTATTGTAAAGAAACAATCTTGCAAGTCTATAATTATAATAAATAAGTCAAAGGGGATTGCCACCGGTGAAGGCAGACCAGGCTGTAAAGCCCCCATGTCATGCATGGTTTCATTTATTGCTCTTAAATCTTGCAATAGTCTCCACTTACTGGATTTTTCTTAATGACAAATATAGGTGTATTCCAGGGACTGGTTGATTCTACTAAATGTCCTTTATCTAGCTGTTCTTTCACTAAATCTTCTACAGCCTGTATTTTTTCTGATGTAAGGGGCCACTCTTGGATTTTTATATATCTGTACCACTTAAGAGGTCTATTCATTATTTTTATTTCTCCTGTGAAATCAGAGTCTATGACTCCTGGAATCACTTCAAAATTCTTTTTTGTAATTTGAACTTCTGCCAATTATTAAGCCAAATGTATCCAAAGGCAGACCTCTTTTAACGGAGGTCTCTATTAATTGGGTCCCTTCCATAAGGGAGAGTATATAATCTTTATTTGCTGCCAAATCCAACCCAGCACTTCCTAGAGTGGCTCTAGGAAGATCATATATACTAAAAAGTTCAGTCAAGGGATTTAGTTCAAATTGTTTGTCTTTTTCCTTACCTGAATTCACCATCTCTATCCCTCTTTCTTTTAAGGGGCTGAGGGCTTGCCCCTCTCCTCATTTTTTTGGTCTCCTTTTCTTCTTCCTATCTAGGGGTGCCCTATCTTTATGATACTTAGACTTACATTCATTTTTCCAATGTTTTCCTTTCTTGCACCTAGGACAAATCCCAGGAGGTCCTCGCTTATCACCAGGTTTTCTTTCTCCACTATTGTTTCTTTTATTTTTACTGAAACATTCTTTACTCATGTGGCCTGGCTTTCCACATGAGAGACAAACCCCCTCGTTATTGGTCTGAGGCCTGCTTTTAAGATTCTGAACATAGGCGCTGAAACACTGTCCCTTCATTGCTGCAGCATAGGCCATTCCTTGGACCACAGCTGGTGAGGCATCTAAGCATATTTTTATAGAAACCTTGCTCCCTTGACCCTTGAGCATATGCCCCAAAATTGAGAGAAACAAGTCTCTGTTCTTGGATTGAGAATGCCCCCATGATTGTTACCTTTTTGTCGTCTTCACCTGGTGATCCTTTACCAGTGAGCCTGCAGTGCTCTGACGAGGTCCTATCCTTACGTGAAATTATTAAAAAGAGAGAAAAGGGGAGAGATAGCTTACCCTCCGGGTCCCTAGTTCGAGCGCCACCTGTGACGGACCAGCCTAGACTGAGACAGTTCAGTCTGACGGGAACAGGGTCCTCGAGAGGGTGGACAAGGATTCGGCGAGTGACAAACAGACACACATGAGCCTGGTGAAAGTCTGAGTGTAATTTTGGCAGATGCAAGGTTTGAGATACATACAGCAAAGATTACAAAATTTCTTCAACAGAAACCGCAGAACAGTCATGCTAAGATTTATAATTCTAGAGATGAAAGTAAAACAATTTTGCCAACCATCATGTACAGCCAAAACATATTTCCCTATCTTATCAACCTGGTACTAGACAGTAAATTCCTGCTTTACTGTGGTTTTACTGCCAGCCTTTCTCATGCACTCAGGATTCTGCTGGGCTTTGTAGTTCCAGGTCAGAATGACCTTAACCCACCAAGCACTTTCAACACCAGCTGTGCCTGATATTACATTTTTAACTATTTGATAACATTCCTTGCTTATTTGTAGTGGGCCATAGGGCTTCTAAGTTACTTTTTAACTCCATAGGTCCCAGAAAGGCCATCCCATGTTAGGGACCTATGAAACCATCCCTCTCTCCTATCCTACTCTATTAGTCAGGGTTCTCCAAAGAAAGAGAACCAGTAGAATGAATATGTGTAGAGACTTATCAGCTTAGCTCACAGGATAGAGTCCGAGTAGTCCAACAATTGCTGCACCACACTGGAGAGGCTGAGAATCTGTAGTCGCTCAGTCCACAGTGCTGGATGTCTCAGTAGTCCCAATCCGGTGCTGAAGGTCTGGCAAATTCCAAAATATCAGCTAGTCTTCAGTCGACAGCAGCAAGATGAACTCACCAGCGAGAGAGAAGGCAAGCAGCAAAAAGCCTGGCATTCTACTCTGCCTTGGACTTTTATACCAGCTGCCATCAGAAGGTAATGCCCACATTTAGGGTGTGTCTTCTGGCTTTAGATGATGTAACCATGATTGCCCTCATGGCCCCTGTCTTAGGTTCATCAGTCTGGGAGGGTCTTACCCGTCATTGGGATTAGTCATGCATGTGATTATCAGGGGTCTATCCCATAAAGAGGGCAAAACAGCCTCACATTTTTAGGCCAACTCAAGCATCCAGGCCTAGACTTGTCTAGGGGAGGGACCCGAGGGAGCTTGACTGGACCAAGACTTTCTCTGTCTTGGCTTCTTGATGACTGAACAGAGACACCTGATGAAGTATAGTATCAGATGACCAAGTTCCCAGGAAATCATCCATATCTAGCTTCTCTTTAGGTGAGCCTAATGATCCGAGTAAGTACAAAACAATCTCTCTATGAAGAAAGAATAAGAATAATATTGCATCAATAAAGACAGGAACTAAAGTAGAACAGCCAAAGGCACGGCATGCTCTTTTAACACAGCCATCTCCAGGAGGAATTCTTCCTTTGAAGTTTTCTCAGCCTCGACCTACGGAAAGTACCTCATGCAGGCTCCACTGGAGGTGGCGTGACAGTTATCCACAAACATGCACAGAGCAGGGGAAAAAAAGTCACTGGATGGTTGTATTACTAGCTGGGGTCAGATGAGGCAACACTCCCTTCTTATTTCAGACCCTGGCTTATACCATAAATACGCTACATCATTTCGTGATGTGTTTTATTTAGGGACGCTTTTCATGCTGGGGGAGGTTAATTATTTAAAATGGCCCCTAAGATCAGTGGAAGTACTGTCTAGAGTTCCTGAGCCCAAGAAGGCTGTGATGTGCCTTACAGAGGAAATGTGTTAGATAAGTTTTCTTCAGGCATGAGTTACAGTACTATTGTCTGTATGAACTTACATGTTAGTGAATTAACAGAATATATTAAATAAAGTGTCTGAAATGGAAACACGCATAGAATAACTTACCTAGTGATCAGATGAAAATACTCATACAGGGGCTGGAAAGACTGCTCAGCAGGTAAGAGTACTTACTACTTACTTTAGTCCCAGCACTCAGGAGGCAGGGGCAGGCGGATCTCTGTGAGTTCAAGGTCAGCCTGGTCTACATAGTGAGTTCCAGGCCAGCTGGGGCTACAGGGAGACCCTGTCTCAAAAAGACCAGAAAAAAAGTACTTACTACCCTTCCAAAAGACCCAGGTTCAGTTCCCAGCACCCACATGGCTGCTAACACCCATCCTTAGCTCTACTTCTTCTGGCCTCCGCAGGTACCAGGCACACATGTGGTACACTTACATACCTGGAGGCAAGACATTCATACACATAAAATTAAAAAATTTTTTTGGTCTTTTTGAGAGAAGGTCTCCTTGTAGCCCCAGCTGGCCTGGAACTCACTGTGTAGACCAGGCTGACCTGGAACTCACAGAGTTGCGCCTACCTCTGCCTCTCAAGTGCTGGGCTTAAAGGCATGTGCTACCACGCCTGGCTCATAAAACAAACAAAATAAATTTGGGGGGGTCTTTTTGAGACAGGGTCTCCCCATAGCCCCAGCTGTCCTGGAACTCACTATGTAGACCAGGCTGGCCTTGAACTCACAGAGACCCGCCTGCCTCTGCTTCCCCAGGGCTGGGATTAAAGGCATGTGCCACCATGCCCGGCTAAAATAAAAATTTTTTAAAAGAAAATACTCTTGTGATCTGTGCTGGATAGCTTTAGTGTCAACTTGACACACCTGGGTTGAGGGAGCCTCAAATGGGGAATTGCCTGCATTAGACTGGCCTATTGCCATGTCTGTGGGGCATTTTCTTGATTGTCGAATGATGTGGGAGGGCCCAGACCACTGTGCATAGTGCCACCCCTGGGCAGGTGGGCCTGTGTTGGATAAGAGAGCAAGCCCAGCAGAGGCCAGGGGAGCAAGTCAGTAAGCAGCATTCCTCCACGGCCTGTGCTCCAGCTCCTGCTTCCAGGTTCCTGCCCTGAGTTCCTACCTTGGGCTCCCTGATTGAACTGGCTCAGCAAACTTCCCTAAGTTACTCCATTTTGTTCAGAGCCATTTCAGCAGCAACTTTGCTCCACACCAAAAGGAAAAGGGGGCAACCTTGGGCCTTGGAAAATTGCCCTCGCCATGAATCATGGAATGTGCTAATTCCAGACATTATATATTTGCTAACCAGCTTGTTTTCGCTTCTGTAACCTGCTTGCTGTCTTGGGTCGCCCTGACACAGGGCATAAGACCACCCTTGTTATTCTGTAATTGCACGACCACCTAGAAGTGATTTACCTTGACTGTCTTTTTTCACTTGTTATGACTAAAACAGTTGGCTAGTTTTTAATGTTACCAAGTTGAGTGCCAAGTTATATGATTGCATCACTTGTCTGTACAATGATTGGTTGTTAATTAATAGAATCAAAATTCTGCTATATTGTACAAACCTGATTGGTTCACAAATGTCCTGTTTTAACAATAATTCTGTAATCCTATAAAAACTCTGACTTAACAATCATCAGGGCTGCTTCTACTCCCGACGTAGACAGCCCGGCCGGTCGAAAATTAAAATTTACCTTGCTACTTTTCTTAAAGTGTTGTTGGTGATTCTTTACAAACTCTGTCCTATAACCGATCCAGTAACTGTTATACTAAGAGGAGACAGACTCAGAAAAAAAAATGTATGTTCTCCCTCACTTGTGGAATCCTAGCACTCGGGAGGCAAAGGCATGTGGATCTCCAGTTCAAGACTAGCCTGGGCTACAGACATTTTGACCTTGTCAAAATTAATTTAACTAATTAAAATTTTATAACATTATTTGTGTGTGTGAGTGTGTGTGTGTGTGTGTGTGTGTGTGTGTGTGCACTCACACATTTGTGTGGAGGTCAGGGGACAACTTGATGGATTCTGTTCTTTCCTTCCACCATGTGAGTCCCAGGAATCGAAGTCAGGCTGTCAAGCTTAGAGGTAAACACCTTTACCCACTGAGCCATCTTGCCAGCCCTAATTAATTTTGTGACCAACTTTGATGCCAGGCCTGGTGGCACACGCCTTTAAATCCTAGCAGTCAGGAGGCAGAAGCAGGCAAATCTCTGTGAGTTCAAATCCATATATAGAGTTCACAGCCTGGTCCACATAGAGAGTTCAGGCTTGCCAGGGCTACATAGTCTCTCTCTCTCTCTCTCTCTCTCTCTCTCTCTCTCTCTCTCTCTCTCTCTCTCTCATTATCTTTCTCTCTCTGAAAAAAGGAACTGGAGACATGGCTCCAGGATTAAGAGCACTTGGCTGTACTTCCAGAGAAACCAGGTTAGGTTTCCAGATGGTGACTAACAACTGTCCATAACTCCAATTCTAGGGAATCTGACACCCTCTTCTGGCCTCTACAGGTGTGACATAGGTGTACTTACATATATCCAGGCAAAACACTCAAATATATAAAAATAAAATCAAAAACCTTTTTAAAAATCCAGAAGTCAGGCATGGTGGCCTGTCTAAAAAAAAACACCAACAAAACAAAACAAAAAACACAGGAGAATTTCTTCCAAGAGAAAAATTTTCTAATTCAGTGCTTATGTCATTAGTTTTTAATAAATTAACTAATTTTGCTGGACGTGGTGGCACACGCCTTTAATCCCAGCACTCTGGAGACAGAGGCAGGTGGATCTCTGTGAGTTCAAGGCCAGCCTGGTCTACATAGTGAGTTCCAGGACAGCTGTGACTACAAGGAGACCCTGTCTCAATAAAGACCGAAAAATAAATTAACTAATTTTTATTTTATGCATATGAGTATTTTCTCTGCATGTATGAAAGCACACCAGTTTGTGCAATACCTGTGGAGACCAGAAGAGGGTCTTGGATCTCCGGGAACTAGAGCTACAGATGGTTATTGGCTACAGTGTGGGTGCTGGGAACGAAACCTGGGTCCTCTGAAAGAGCAGCCAGTGCTCTTAACCACTGAGTCATCTCTCCAGCCCCCTGTGGCAAGTTTATAAAGCAGAATTGCTGCATATAAAGAGAGTCAACTCTGAAGTGCTGGGGAGATAGCTCAGTCATTAAAGTTCCTGCTAAGCAAGAATAAGGTCCTGAACTGGAATCTCAACCAGCCATTTAAAGGCTAGGCGTGGTGGTGTGCACCTGTAACCATCACACTGGGGGGTAGGGATAGGGGACAGGTGAATCCCTGGAGTTCGATGGCCAGGCAGTCTTGCCAAACTGATGAGCTCCAGATTCAATGAGAGACCTTGTTTCAAAAATTAAAGCAGAGGGGCTGGGAAGATGGCTCAGTGGTTAAGAGTGCTTGCTGCACAAGTTTGAGGGCTTGAGTTCAGATCTCCAGCACCTACTTAAAAAAGATGCATATGGCCTCCTATACTTGTGAGCCCAGTGCTGGGACACAGAGACAAGAGGACCTGATGGCCAGCCAGATGGGACAAAAAAAGGACAAACTCCAGGTTCACTAAGAGACCCTGTCTCAAGAGAATAGGACAAAGGAGTGGTCAAGCAAGACACTGGATGCCCTCTGGCCTCCACAAGTGTGTACAGGTACATGTACCTGCACACATACATTCATACATACATACACATACATTCATACATACATACACACACACACATACACACACACACACACACAAGGTAGAGTTACTGAAGAAGACATCCAATGTCAACCTCTAGTTGCCACACACCTGCATGTATACACACAGAAACACGTTAATTTTGTGTGTACATGTGAGAGAGAGTGTGTGTGTGTGTGTGTGTGTGTGTGTGTGTGTGTGTGCTTTTGAAGAACTGGACTGAGAGGAAGAAAAGAGAAAATTGTTCTTTATTTGTGTGTATGTATGTATCTATCTGGGTGTATACCATATATGAGTAGGTATCCACAGAGCATATGCCACCCAGAAAATGTCTCTAGTGCAACAAGAAATTAGGTCCTAACCACTTCAGACCAGATTACTAGCCCTATCTCCTAATAGTCCTTTCTTCTCATCTTTTCTCTAGTCTTTCCAAAAACTCACTACGAGACTGACCTTCCAGAAACACCACTTTCATCCCATCATTCCTTCTAAAAAAATCTCAACACTTTCCCACCACCAATAACAGCAGAGCTAGCTTGCAAAGTATAACATAGCCAGGTCTCAACCTTAGGACTCCCTGCTGCCTAGCTCCAGTCTCACTGTCTGAGCCCTGCTTGTTTCCACCTCTGTACCTTTGCCTGTTGACCTCCAGAACTGGGCCTCACCTCTACTTTACCTCAATCCTGTCCTCACCTCTACCCCAATCCTGTCCATTATTTAGTTTCACTACTTGAGGTTAGCCCTTACATATTTCATTTTTGGTCACTTACCAATCTCCCCTGCCCCCACAACTAGGAATTAAACCTAGGGTTTTACGCAGACCTATACCCAGAGCCCCCATTTTTCTCATTTCTGATTTTTATTGAGTTAAACTACCTGATGGGTATTTATGTTAAAATCTCTAATTGGTCTGTGCTTACTTATTTAAAAATAATTAAGTACTTGCTATTTTAATTATAATTCTAATTGCTTTATAAGTAGTACCTGTTTGATCTTCTTAATGACCTTATGAGGTAAGTAGTATTAACCCCATTTTATATGAAGAAACTGTTATTTATTTACTTGTGTTGCTAGGATTGAAGCCAGGGCCTTGTCATTGAGCTCCATCCCCAGCCCCTAAGTGAAGAAACAACTGCCCAAGGCTCACACAGAAAACTCTAGAGCCTTCTCTGGGCTCTAGAGTCAGGCTCTTAACCACATATAATTCTGCTGGTTAATGCTCAAATCGATTCATTATATGAGTTCTTTGGGGGAGAGGACTGTCTCTCATTTTTCCTCATACCAGGCTCTTGCCCCATATCAGGCTTAAGAAAATCTTATGAAACATCTGGAGTTTTCTGGGCCTTGCTTTTATGAGAGGCTGACAAGACACTCTTAGCTCTGTAAATGAACTTGGGACTCAGAAACTGGGTATTGAGGGCTGAGGGTATTCCTCAGTGGTAGAGTGTATATTAGCGTGTGTGAGACCCTGGGCTCACAGTCCAAAAGTCACGAGCACAAAAGAAACTCAGGGATTGGGGAAAAGAGAAATGAAGTTAGGCATTAAGCATGATTCACTTAAACTTGCTAACTGCCCTTCTCTTCTCTCCTGATACTCCACTATTCTCCCACAGAGGGGTAGACACAAGCCCCTTGCTGACTGGAGGGCTCCCCTTCTGGCTTTTCTCTAATTGCCTGAGTGTACAGTGTGTTCTATGGCCACTAGAGGGCAAAAGGCAGCTCTTCCATTGGGAAGACTCACCCAGGAGTAAGAAGACTCACAAGAGTAAGAAGCAGTATTTCATTCATCCATCCTTACTCTAGCTCTCTACCCTCATGTACGTAAATTCTTCTGGGATGCACTGTGGAAATGCACACATTCAAAAGTCACACAGAGCTGAGTTTGAATGGTGGCCCTACCACTTACTGTATGACTTTATTACATGCCTGAGTGTGTGTGTGTGTGTGTGTGTGTGTGTGCGTGTGTGTGTGTGTGTGTGTGTGTGTGTGTGCATCCATACACACTTGAAGACAACTCGTGGGAGTCAGTTCTCTCCTTCCACTTTGTGGGTCTGGGGATCAAACTCAGATCATCAGTCCTGGTGGCAAGCTTCTTCATCCACTGAGCCATCTCTCTGGTCACCACTGTGTGACTGAAGTTTGCTGAGGTACAACCAGGCCTCTGAATATGATCATGTTACTGTTAATACAGTAGTGGCTGACACTAAGCACTTAGCATATGCCAAGCACAGTTCCAGTGAATCATGTGTATGAATGTGTGCAACTTTCACAGGTGTGTGAGGAAGTGCTGTTGTCTTCAGATGAAGAAACTGAGTGACAAACAGGTAAAGTAACTTACTTAGGGACATACAACTTGCAAGGAACAATCTGTCCAACTTTTGTGCCTTAAGATAAAAAGAGGCAGTATGTATACAGTGCCTGACAGGAAAGCATTCTGTAAATACCCCCCGACACAGGAAGGCACCCTTTCTTTAAAAAAAATTATTTATATTTTATGAGTATGAGTGCTTTGCCTATATGTACGTAAGTTTATCTGTGTCATGTGTGCAATACCCATGGAGGTCAGAAGAGGGTGTTGAATCCCCTGGACCTGGAGGTAAGGACAGTTGTTAGCCACCATGTGGGTTCTGGGACCGGAACCTGGATTCTCTACAAGAGCAGCCAGTGCTTTTAACCTCTGAGCTGTCTCTCCAGCTTCAGAATGTTCTCTTAAGCTAATGTTTGACTAAGTAAAACTGGAAATCTAATGAAGAACAGTTTAAAGAAATTAAAGTATATGGAAGAGGTCCATAACAGGTGATCAATGGTGGCAGAGTGCCTCCATCTCACCAGGAACTCTGACTTCTTCTCACTCTCTGCTCTGCTAGCCTGAGCTCATGACTGTCAAGATTTGCAACTCCAGATACCATATCCATGTTCTCGACAGCAGGAATGAGGATGAGGCAAAGGTAGAAGGGGAGACTTCCAAGCAAAGTCAGCCTGTTTTAAAAAGCTTTCCAGGGGGGAACCTGGAGAGATGGCTCAGCGGTTAAGAGCACTAACTGCTCTTGCAGAGGACCTGGGTTCGATTCCCAGCACCCAGATGGCAGTTACGAACCGTCTTTAACTTGTTCCAGGGGAATCCAAAGCCCTCTTCTGACCATGGCATTGCACGACATGGGTGCACTCACATACATGCAGGCAATACACT
>NW_008333404.1:934514-954654 GCF_000622305.1 Nannospalax galili
AATATTATAAAAAAAGAATACTTCTGCAATTGTTTTCTAACATTACAGGGTCATGGGTTTAATTTACTTTCAACTCAGCTAATTGCTGTGGAAATTGACGAGCTCTATAATTGAGGATTATCTCAGGTATGCATTCTAAAACCAACTATGTAGACAAGAAACAGTACGAACACATCAAAATCTGTGAAGCTGAGCTGGAGGGATGGCTCAGAGGACCTGAGTTTGGTCTCCAATATCCATGAGTGGCTCACAACTGCCCATAACTCCAGCCCCAGGGGGGTCTGTTGGCCTCCTTGAGCACCTGCACTCATGAGCACATATGCACACACAGATACACATCCATACACACAACTAAAAATAACAATAAATCTTAGAAAAAAAAATCTGTGAAGCTCACGCTGAGGGTAATGGCACACACCTGTAATTCCAGATCTCAGGAGGTTGAGGGAGCAGAATTGGGAGTTTGAAGAGAGCTTGGGTCTCATAGCTGGACTCTGGTTTAGTAAAACAAAACAAGAGGGCTGGGCATGGGGCACAAGTCTTTAATTCCAGCACTCAGGAGGCAAAGGCAGGTGGCTCTCTGAGATCAAAGCCAGCCTGGTCTACATAGGAAGTTCTAGGCCAGCTGGGGCTACAGGGAAACCCTGTCTCAGAAAAGCGAAAACAAACAATAAAATAAAAACAAGTAAAACAAAACAAGGGTTAAGGATATAGTTCAGCAGTAGAGCACTTGCCTAGTACACACAGGGCCCTGGGTTTAATGCTCAGCACACAAAAATATTTGGGAGGTTCTTTAGGAGTTGTGATTTCATTTTCAGCAAATGGTTCAGCACCTTGTCAAAGTCTGAACTTCGATTGAACTCAAGGACCTTGAGCAAAAGGAAATGAGTCCAATGCCTGGCAGCTTTCGCTGTCAAGGCCAATTTGAGTCTGAACACCTGCATGCCTCTGAACATATCAGCACTGCTCTTGAATTACTCCCCTGCAGCCTCACACACACTGAGCTCAGCTGTCATGTCACATCTATGAGAAAGCACAATCTTATGAGCTACTAGACATCCGGCATGCTCTATCTCTCGGAACCTTTTTAATTAATCCACTAAAGTCTTAATCTAAGGAAACAGCTCAGTAAATCTCTTCAAGTTTCCACTGTTTAGCTGCCTGACAGCATTAAAATGAACTGGATCTCCATGTTCTGTCTCTGTCTTTTCCACACATACTGAAAACTCAGTATAGCTAAGAGCAGAAACACAAAGAAATCCAGACTTAATTCTGCCAGCAAATCACATGACTTGTAAGACTCCCAGAACATACTTTCCATTACATGATGGAAGAGAAGCTGAGGCCCCAATGGCTTTTCACATGCATAGCCTGAATAACTTGTAGAAATCCTTTTCCCCCTGATCATCAAGTGAACTTGGCTTATTTAGACAAACTTCTCAGGTTCCATATTGACAAGAAGTTAGGTTCTATTTGCTCATTAACAACACTCTTTTCCCCTAACAAAATTTAAGTGATCCGTATTTCAAGGTCGAGAGGGCCTGTACCTGGTAAAGGACGGCTCGCTGCTCACCGCCATACTATGGACTCACTAATGAAATGGTTGTTGTGCTAAAGGGGCCCCACCCTGATGTTTCCTCTACATGTTTCCTCTACATGAGATATGGCACATTCATTCATCCAACTAGTATGTACTCAGTATTTTCCATATGTAAAGCATTTTGGAAGATATAAATATAAATAATACTAACAGCTGTCATTAAATAAGTCTCTATCCTAGGCCCTTGCAAATGCATGGTACGTCAAGGAGGTGGATTCCATTTCACTAGAAATGTAGCATGATACAACTATCTGAAATCCTAAA
Source organism: Nannospalax galili (assembly GCF_000622305.1). NCBI lineage: Eukaryota > Metazoa > Chordata > Mammalia > Rodentia > Spalacidae > Nannospalax > Nannospalax galili. Next base: position 936,379 of record NW_008333404.1, read on the forward strand.
TGCTGTTTCTTTTCTTCTTACTTTTTAAATTTTTTTGAGACAGAATCTCATTATGTAATTAAGTACCCACAAATGTTTTTTGGCAATATCAACCAGAAGAGAGAGAGGCTGTTTTATGTTTGCGCTAAGACACAGCAACAGCACTTGGGAGGCAGAGGCAGGCAGATCTCTGTGAGTTCCAGGCCAGCCTGGTCTACACAGTGAGTTCCAGGCCAGCTGGGGCTACAGAGAGACCCTGTTTCAAAAACACCAAAACACACACACACACACACACACACACACACACACACAAACCTACCACCGTAGAATACAGGTTGCAAGAAAGCAAACTGTCCTAAATCTGAATGAGAAACTATGTAAATTACTTATCACTGAAATTTCAAAAATTGATCTGAGCTAAGCCTGAGCGGAGCTAGGTGTAGAATCTTATCCACTTGAAACAAGGGTATATATTAGAAAGAAGTAAAACAAAAAAACCATCACCCACATTTATTACTTATCTGGGTGATGTTTGGCAAAATTACCACCACACCAAAATCTTACACTAGTTTCATGGGCATGCAAACCACAGAGCTTGCTCGCTGGATCTGAGAGGGTCTATCACAATGTAATTTGCATGTAAATTAACTTATATGAGAAATAGGAACATTTATACTCTAAAAAAAAATTTTTTTTTCTCCAGGTCACCTCATTTTCTGCACTCCAACTATAGCTTTGCTAACGCAGTTCAAGCCCGAGAGAAGTAAGGACAAAAGGAAATTATCAGTAAGAGAAGACAGTCCTTGCAAACCCAAACGGGCCCGGCTCCTGGGTCCCACCCTCGGCTGCCCAGTCCAGCGCTGCCTCCTATGCGGACCCGCAGGGGGTCTGCGTACGGGTCATCGGGAGGAACCGGCCTCGCCCGGCCTGGGACAGCACCACCCGGCTCCGGGCCCGCCCCCGACTGCACCACCGCGGCTCGGGACTGGAGCCTGCACATCAGAGGCCCTCTTTTTTCCCTGAAAACTTTCTAGCTGACAGGGACTATTTTCTTCCAATGTAACCTTCCACCAAACTGGAGGGAAAAGTTACCCGAGGCAGGAGAGGGTCTGGGGTCCTGGGGGGACCAGCGAGAGCCGATGTTTAAAAACAGTGGTTTCCCTCTTCCATCAAAAGCCAGAGGTTTGATTGCTGGGTTAATTGTTCAGTGTTCACAGCGGTGCAGAATACGTAAGATGGAAATGTTAAATAGATTCCACTAGACAAATGGTTGCCTTCAAACCTTGCAGTTCTCTCTGTGGATTCTTCTGTTGTCGATCCATCCTTCCAAGTCCTTAGGATCACTATTAGGGAAAGCCAGGTCTCCAGGGAACGACTTCTCGAATCCTGAAGACAAAAGTCAAACCTACACGCTGCTTTTGGGCAGATTGCTAAACTGTCTCCATGTTGTGGGTGGGTAAACCTGCAGAAATATTTAATGAGGACACTCCACTGGACCTGCGATTTTCAAACTGGGTGGCAAAATCAGCGTGACAAGGAAGAGGAAGGGGACGGGGGAAATCCAAGAAAGATTACATAGTGTGGGTCAGTGCCCCTTCATGAAACCTGAACCACGAAATCAGGAAAGAAAATGGAGTGCCTGCTGTGTGTATGAAATCAAGATGGAGAATATAATAATATAATAGCAATTATTATTGTTGTTTCTGTGGTGCTGACCTCAAACCAGCGTCCTCACACATTCCAGGCAAATGCTCCACGACTGAACCATCTCCCCAGCCCTAGGATATATTTCTTACCGTGGGTTACTCTAAAAAAAAAAGTCTGAAATTTATTTTGTAGGATGCTTAGCTTTGAAAGGTTTGAAAAGTCATCTAATTTATTCCTTTGTGCTTAGTATTTCATTTTAAGACTAGTACAGACTTTAATTATCTTTCTTATCGTCTGATCTCACCAGTTGCTATTAATATTTTGTGAATAATTTGTCTCTTTAAAGCTATTATTTCAGTTAGGAAAGATATATATCGAAATAGGAAGGCAACTCTGCCAAGCACCCCTTTTCTGTAGCTCCTCTTCTGCCCTGTCATCTGGACAGTGGACATATTCTAAATGTGCCCACATTATGGTCTCCAGTGTTTCAAAGATGCCCAGGCTACTGGAATATCATGTGATCAACTGCCCCTGTGAATCTATTTTAATTATTATTTACTTTTCTTTTTGGTCTTTTAGACAAGGTCTCAGATAGCCCAGGCTAGCCTTACACTTACCATGTAGCCAAGGATAACCTTGCATGCCTGATCTTCGTGCTTCCACCTTCTGAGTCCTGGGATTACAGGTATGTACCACCAAACCCTGTTTGTGGATGCTGGGAATTGAACCTAAGGTTTTCTGCATGCTAGGCAAGCACTCTACCAACTAGGTTATACCTGTACTATATTTATATGATCTACTCTATTTTTTTTTTTCGGTCTTTTTGAGATAGGGTCTCCCTGTAGCCCCAGCTGACGTGGAACTTGCTATGTAGAACAGGCTGGCCTTGAACTCACAGAGATCTGCCTGCCTCTGCCTCCCGAGTGCTGAGATTAAAGGCGTGTGCCATCACACCCAGGTTACTTTACTTATTTTTAAATGTTAATATTTATTTAGTTTATTCCTCTTTTGAGGCAGGATAGAAAAATAGGGAAAATGGGCTGGAGAGATGGCTCAGCAGCTAAGAGCACTGAGTGCTCTTGCAGAGGGCCTGGATTCCCAGCACCCACGCAGCAGCTAACAACCATCTGTAACTCCAGTTCCAGAGGATCTGAAGCCCTCTTCTGACCTCCACTGGCAGTGTGCAACACAGGTGCACCTACCTCAGGCAGGCAATACACTCATACATATAAAATTAAAAATTTAAAGAAAGAATGATAGGGAAAATTAAGGGATCATGGGAAGGGAAAGGAGTCCGTCATTCTGGGGCCTAGTTGAGTCTCTGGCCAACTGAGAGTCTAGAATTCCAGGCCAATTAACAAACTTTGCTGTGAAAATTGCTTACACAGAGACAACTCCTTGTACATACCCCTTCTATATAGAGCTATTTCAGAAAACAATGTTAAAATAGGGGCTGGAGAAGGCACAGTGGTTAAGAGCACTTGTTCTTCTGGAGGACCTGGGCTCAATTCACAGCACTCCTGTCTGGCAGCTCACAACCACCTATAACTTCAACTTCAGGGCATCTGATTCCCTCTTTAGGCTTCCTTGGGTACCTGCACACAGGTAGCATACACTCACACAGACACACATGCACACACATAAATAAATAAAAAATAAATCTTAAAACGAATGCTAAAAGTTGGGTATGGTGGTAAATGCCCTTAAGTCCAGCATTCAAAGAAACAGAGATGGGTGGATTTCTGTGAAACTGAGGCCAACCTAGTCTACATAGTGAGTTCCAGGCCAGGTGGGGCTACAGGGAGACCCTGTCTCAAAAAAAAAAATGTTGGGCCTGAGGCTAGAGAGATGGCTCAGTGGGTAACAGCACTGGCTGTTCTTGCAGAAGACCCAGGTAAAGTGATCACTGCTCAAGCCTGGCAATCCAAGCTCCAGCCTCAGAACCCACTTAAAAGTGAAGAGGGAGAACTCCCTCACTCCATAGCATTGTCCTCTAACTTCTGCACATGTACCCCCCCCCACACACAAATGTGTTTCTTTTTGTACTGGCTCACCCTGAAATTCTTTTCTCAGACACACTCTCAGTTTCACCTGAGTAGAGAGAGAGAGAGGTCTCCGAAAAGTATCCGGGTGTTGCATTGGCATCATGAAGCTGTGTCACCAGCCTCCATCCCACTGCTACTGACACCTTTACTTCTAAAATTTCACTGTCCTGTATAGGCAATAGGAAGGCCTGAAGGGCTTGAATTTGATTCTGTCCCTTCTCACTAGAGGAACTCTGTGCTTTGTGACTGAACTTTCTGTCTTTGCCCCCTCCCCCTTATGCCCACCACTTTACCCCTCTACTTTCAATAGTTTGCCATTTGGATCAGAAGGCCCATGTGCATGTGGGAGTGAGAGTGTTAATGATAGGCCAAAACTCACCTCATCGTTAATGGGGGTCAGCGGTCTGCTAATAATATTAAATGATAATGAGGACAGTAATATAATATTCTCAGACATCTTGGTAGGTAAAATTTACTCAATACTTTTCTGTACTCACATTTTACATGCTTTAAGTCAATGAATTTGCCTAATAACCTATCTCATAGTGGAAATAGGCCTAGATGGATTGAAGTGCAGGATAGTGGTTCAGACAGGGTTCAAATTCAGAGGTCTGACTCTCCTGCCTCCATTACACACAGATGGCGGCAGGACTCTTCATGTGATACCTGTTTGTCCTTTCACTTCCTCTTGCCCACTCACTAAACACTGAGCCTGAGTTTTGCTCCCAAATACCACCTCCCTAAAAGATAGTTTGGTATCAGTGAAAGAATTTGTGTACTTTGAAGTATCACCTTGGTAACTGGCATTTGAGGTGTGCCAGGCAAACTACTGATCTCCTTGCCTACCAGATAGATGGGGACAAATGCAGGCATGGACAGAAGAAGGGAAAGGGTTCTCAGAACAACTTGGGTAGAATGTACTATACAAAAATGTGTCTTAGTAGAGTGTTGGTGGTACACACCTGTAACCCTAGTACTTTGGAGGCTGAAACAGGATGATCTCAAGTTCAAGATCAGCCTCTGTTACATAGCAAGACCCTATCTCAAAAAAAAAAAAAAATAGTCCTTGGGAGAGAGAAAAAGTAAATGCTGTGAACTTAAATGATTTTTAGGGGGATTTTGTTTTATTTTGTTTACTTGACAGGGTCTCCCTGTAGCCTCAACTGGCCTGGAACTCACTATGTAGATCAGACTGCCTTGATCTCATAAAGACCTGCCTGCCTCTGCCTCCTGAATGCTAGGATTAAAAGTGAATTCCACCACGTCCGGTGAACTTAACTGATTTTGTTTCCACTTGTTCAGCACTCTCTTTCATCATGGGCCAAGTTGTTAGTCAGCTAATTGGGAATTGAGCTGAATAATAAATCTTATAGCTTGAAATACAAAAGTCGGGGGTAATTGTTGATGTATGAAGGGGAAGAAGGAGATGGGGAGAATTTGAGAGAAATTAGAAATGTAATTTGAAACTGAGTGTTTTCATTGTTTCTTTTCTTAATGAAAGACTATATCCTTTAGTTGGCTCTTGGTATCCATCTACCTTAGAGAGGTGAGGATCTGGAAGAGAAAGGGTGCAGGACATACATAATATTGAGATACTCAACCTGTGACATTCAAAATAGGATTTCACAGCAAGACAATAACTTATTTGTTTTTATTTCACCTGTATGAGAGTTTTGACTGCATGTATTTAAGTGCACCAGTGTCATGCAATGCCTATGGAAGCCAGAAGAGGGTGTCAGATCCTCTGGAACAGGAGTTACAGACAGATGTTAGCCACCGTGAGGGTTCTGGGAACCTAACCTAGGTCCTCTGCAAGAAGAACCAGCGCTTTTAACCAATGGGCCTTCTCTCCAGCCTGAAGACAGAGACGTTGTAAGCCAGGTTAGTGCTTTGAAAGACTAAATTTCTTTTAGTATGAAATAAATTCTGTAACTCCCTCCACTTGGGAGAGTTAGGCTTAGAGGACTTAACTTTCAGAGGTCTCCCAAAGTAGAGAAGTTATACTTTCTTTGTATGCCTGCCCAGCCATGATACCTGCGGTTCACCACTGGAAGAATGTGGAGGGGAGAGGAGAGGAAGGGGGGAAGCTCATGTTCTCTGGTCTGGGGAATCATGGGCAGCAGGAAAAGAGAAATGAACGATTATTAACTAGAGTCTTGATGTGCCCCTCCAGGCTTCTGTCCAGAGCTGGAGGAAATAGTGACTTGTTCCTGCTCCAGCCTCTGTGAGGATGCACAGGATGCTCTGGGCCCTACTAGGTCATAACACAGCTGATAAAAGTAAAAGTTATGCTGGAGAGATGGTTCAGCGGTTAAGAGCACTGAGTGCTCTTGCAGAGGACATGGGTTCGATTCTTAGCACCCACATGTCAGCTACAATCCATCCTTAACTCCAGTTACAGGGGAATCTGAAGCCCTCTTCTGACCATGGCATTGCACAACACAGGTGCACTCACATACATGCAGGCAATACACTCATACACATAAAACAAAAATAATAAAATATTTTTAAAAAGTAAAAGTTATCTGTAGTCAGGTGGGCATCTGAGGTCTTACTTTTGTAGTGTGCTGTCAGTGAGAGCCACAGAAACTGAGAGGCAGAGGTAGGTGAATCTCTGTGAGTATGAGGCCAGCCTGGTCTACACAAGGAGTTTCAGACCTGAGTTTCAGACCAGTCAGGGCTACATAGCAAGACCCTATCTCTCAAAAAAAATTTTACCAATACAGTTGAAACCTCTAGTGTATCACTCCAAAGAGATGCTACTTTGTTTTTAAATATTTTATTTATTATTTTTATGTGTATGACCTGTAAGTATGTAAGTGCACCTATGTCATGCAATACCCGCAGAGGTCAACAGAGGGTGTTGGATCCCCTGGACCTGGAGTCATGGATGGGTTGTTAGCAGCTATGTGGGTGCTGGGAATTGAACCCAGGTCCTCTGCAAGAGCAACCAGTGCTCTTAACCCCTGATCCATCTCTCCAACTCTTATTTTATTTTATTTATTTTATTTTGTTTTATTTTATTTTTTTGAGACAGGGTTTCCCTGTAGTGCTAGCCAGCCTGGAACTCACTGTGTAGACCAGGCTGGCCTAGAACTCATAGAGATCCACCTTCCTCTGCCTCCTGAGTGCTGGGATTAAAGGCATGTGCCACCACACCCAGCATCCTAAGGTTTTTATTTTTATTTTTTTACATTTGTCAAGTTTGTGCATGTGTGTTTGTGTGTGTGTGTGTGTTTGTGTGTAAGTGCCAGAGAGCATGCGTGTGCATATATAAGTGCCACAGAGTACATGCGGAGGTCAGATGACAACTTGCAAGTTCCTTTACCCACTGAGCTATCATGTTGGCCCCCACAGACGCTACTTTAAAAAATTATTATTATATTTATTTATTGTGTTTTGTGTGTCTATGCACTGAGCCATTTGGCAGCCAATAGGTACTACTTTTATTGGGTTAAACAATATGAAATTTCTGTTACCAGTTTTTCAAAAACTTTTTTGTATGTATATGTGTGTGTAACATGATTTTCTGTGCATGTTCATGTGTGTGCAGACCTGTGGAGGCCAGAGATTGATGTTGGGTGTCTTCCTCATTTACTCTTAACCTTATTTTTTGAGAGAGTCTCTGACTGAGCCTGGAGTTCACCACTTGGCTAGACTGGCTGGCCTGCAAGTGCCAGGGATCTGCCTGTGTCTGTCTCCCCAGCACTGGGGCCATAGCTGCAAACTTTTTACATGGTTGCTAGGGAAACAAATTCATGTCATGTTTGTGCACCAATCACTCTACCAACTGAGCCATCTCTCTAGTTCCAGGAGGATGATTTTGACCTAAAAAAAAAAAAAAAAAAAAGTCCAGAAAAATAGAGCTCAGTGGGTAAAAGAGCCTGCTGCTGCACCTGACAACCTGAGTTCAATCCCAGGGACCCACATGGCAAAAGGAGAGAACTGACTCTCAAAAGTTAGTCTTCTGACCCCCAAACATACATGTGGCACATGCATATCCCCTCCCCCCATGCGTACAAAATAAAACATCATAAAAAGTTTTAAAAGGTATCAATTTAAAATTATTTAACTAATATTATATTTAAACTTGGTGGTTTTAAAGATATTTTATTATTTTTATTTTGTGTGTATGAGTGTATTGCCTGCATGTGTGTAAGGGTACGTGTCATGCAATGCTCGAGGAGGTCAGAAGAGGGTGGCAGATCCTGTGGAACTGGAGTTACATAAAGTTGTTAGCCACCATGTGAGTTCTGGGAATCAAACCCAAGTCCTCTGCAAGAGCAGCCAGTGCTCTTAACCGCTGAGCTATCTCTCCAGCCCCCTAAACTTGGTAGTTTTATTAGCACTTTCTCACTACATTGTCCACTCAAAGCCTTCCTTTCCTCATGGATCTACACTGTAACCATCTTTAAGACAGGTCGAAGCACACTCAAATTCTCACTGAAAATGCAAACCTACATATTACTTTCCCTTCTCTTTCCACAAAGTACTATGTGTCCCACATTTAGCATAATTTCAATGTGTCATATTCCTTAGTTTTGTAGAAATTAGCACTTGGCAAAACTATGTTAACTATTACTTGTTTTGTTAATTGTGTGGAAGAAACAGGCTTTTTCTAAACATTTGATCTATGGACAATAAACTACTTGGCAGTTATTTCAAGAAATTAAAAAGTAAAAGTGTTATTATTAATATTATTATATTGTGTCTGTGTGTGATGTGTGTGGGAGGGGGTTTGCATGTATGTGAAGATCAAAGGACAACTTGCTGGAATCAGTTCATTCCTTTCACCACTGGGACCTGAGGTTCAAACTCAGGTCATCACTGCTTTTACCTACTGAGCCACCTTGATGGTCCTCACAAAATTTTATTAAGAGATTTTTGGGAGCTGGAGAGATGGTTTCAGTGGTTAAGAGCCCTGGCTGCTCTTGCAGTGAATCTGAGTTTGGTTCCCAGCACCCACACTGTAACCATCTATAACTCAAGTTCTAGGGGATCCGATACCCTCCTCTGATTTCTGCAGGTATTGCATGCTTGAGTGCACCTTACATACATGTAGGCAAAACACTCATACACATAAAAAATTAAATTTAAAAAGATATATTTTTGAGGGCTGAAGAGATGGCTAAGGATAAAGGGCTTGTCTTGCAAGCATAAGGATGGAAGTTTAGATCCCCAGCACTCAGGAAAATGCTGGGCGGGCATGGCAGCCTGCTTATAATCCCAGTATTTAGGAGGGAGAGACCAATCTGCAGAGGATGCTGGCTGTCTCGCTGCCTGACTGGCTAGACTAGCTGAATCAGCACATTCTAGGTTCACGTGAAAGACCCTGCATCAATATATATGGCGGAAAGTAATCAAGGATGACACAGGACATCAAACCTCTGGCCACACCCACACAGACATCACCCACAAACATACACACACATTGGGGCGGGGGGAGAATCAACAACAAAAAAGGATTTTTGAGCTCAAGAGCTGAACTATTTAGAAGAACTAGCCTGAGATGAGCAATCTGGAAAATTGTCAGAATACAAAGCCTGCCATTCATGAGTAAGGCCAGACTTTAATCATACCCTATCAAATACTTACTACAATTTCAACTATTTTAGGAACTAATAAGAAAAGCTACCAACAAGAAGTGGTGGTGTGTGCCTTTAATCCCAATGCTCAGGAGGCACAGCCAGGCAGATCTCTGTCAGACTGATGCCAGCCTGGTCTACATAGTGAGTTCCAGACCAGCTGTGATTACAGGGAGACCCTGACTCAAAAAAAAGGAAAAAAAAAAAAAGCTACCACTTACAAGTAACTACTGGAAGCCAGGTACTGGCCTGGGCACTTTATATACCATATGTATTTAAATTTTTTTTACATTTATTTATTTATTGTGTGTGTGTGTGTGTGTGTGTGTGTGTACATGTGCCATAGTACACATGCAGAAGTCAAAGGACAACTTATGAGAGTTGGTTCCTTCCATCATGATGGTTCCTGGGTTTGAACTCAGGTTGTGAGGCCTGGCAGCAAGTGCCTTTACTGCTGAGCCATTTCAATAGCCCTATACTATATATTTAAGAAACAGAAAATGGGCTGGAGAGAGGGCTCAGCAGTTAAGATCACATACTGTTCTTGCAGAGGACCTGAGTTCGGTTCCTAGCGCCAATGTGGGGTGACTAACAACCACCTGTAACTCCAGCTTCAGGAGGATCCAATGCCTAGCCTCCACAAGCACCTACACTCATGTGCAGGAGCATGTATGCATACACCCCCACCCCCACCCCCACAATTAAAAATAAAAAGGTATAAAAACCAAAAAATAAGGGCAAGGGATGTAACTCAGTTTGTAGAGTGTTTGCTACCAAGCACAAAGCCCTGGATTAGATCCCCAGCACTGCATAAAACTGAACATATTGGCACACACCTGTTATCCCAGCTTTTGGGAGGTGGAGACAAGCAGGAAGACCAAAAATTTAAGATCTTTGGCCACACAGTGAGTTGGAGGCCAACCTGTGATATGCGAGACCATTTTTATTGTTGTTGTTGCTTTGTTTTCTGGTTTTTTTAAAGGCACCAAGTGTGGTGGCCCACACCTTTAATCCCGTTGCTCAGGAGGCAGAGGCAGGCCATCTCAGTGAGTTCAAGGCCAGTCTTGTCTGTATAATGAGTTCCAGGCCAGCCAAGACCACATGGTGAGACCCTGTCTCAGAAAAAAAGAAAGAAGAGGTATCCTGAGAACTAATTCCCTTCTCTTTGTTCTTTTGAGATAGGTTCACTCTGTGCTCACTGTGTAGACTAAGCCGGCCTCAAATTCACAAGACATCTGCCGGCTTCTGCCTCCGAAGTGCTGGGATTAAAGGCATATGCCACCATGTCCCAGCTTCTTTCTTTTTTAAACATTTATTTATTTACTTATTTATTCATTTATCTATTTTATGTGTATGAGTGTTTTGCCTACATACCCATAAGTGCTCTGCATGCATGCAATGCCCACAGATGCCAGAAGAGGAATCAGAGTCCCTGAACTAGAGTTACAGACAGTTGTTAGCTACTGTATGGGTGCTGGGAACTGAACTGGTGTCCTCTGGAAGAGCAGCCAGTGCTTTTAATCACTGAGCTGTCTCTCCAGTCCCTCTTATTTTTTTAAGATTTATTCTTCTTTTATGTGTATGAGTGTTGAGTGTTTTGCTTGACCGTGGGCATGCAAAGGAAAAGGAATAAGATTCCTTGAAACTGGAGTTAACAGATGGTTGTTAGTTGCCCTGTGGGTGCTGGGAACCCAACCTGAGTCCTCTAGAAAAGCATCCGGTGTTCTTAACTACTTAACCATTTCTCCAGTCTGCTGGGCTACATATTAAAACCCTGTTTTGGGGATGGAGAGATGGCTCAGCAGTTAAAAGCACTGGCTGCTCTTCCAGAGGACCCAGGTTCAGTTCCCAGCACCCATATGGCAGCTAATAACAATCCCTAACTCCAATTCCAGGAGATCTGATGCCCTCTTTTTACCTCCAAGGGCATTGTACAACACGGGTGCACTCACATGCATGCAGGCGATATACTCATACACATAAAATAAAAATAGTAAAATATTTTTAAATGACCCTGTTTCAAAAATAAGAATAAGAGAGCAAGAGATTTTTATTTTAATTAATTTTTTTATGTGTATGAGGGTTATGCCTGCTTGTGTCTAAGTGTACCCATGTCATGGAGTGCACTCAGAGGACAGAAGAGGGCATCGGATCCCTCTTCTTGGAACTGGAGCTCAGGACGGTTGTCAGCTGCCATGTGGGGGCTGGAATTCGAATCTGGGTCTTCTGCAAGAGCAGCCAGTGCTCTTAACTGCTGAGCCATCCCTCTAGCCCCTGAGGGAGAGAGCTTTAAAATCTTGGCCTGGCTATTTAAAGTTTTCAGATTTTATTACTTTTCTGTTTCAGGCAATATAAAAGGCATTGACAGATATTTTGACTTTAATGGACAATGGCTTCCTTTCCATCCCTACTCCTACTGTATACACTCAATAGTAAAAGACCTGTGAAGCATGGTGGTGCATGCCTATAATTTCAGTATTCTGATGACTGAGGCAAAAGGATCACTTCAACTTCCATACCAGCCTTGTCTGCATAGTGAGTTTGAGGCAAGTTGAAGCTACATAGTGAGACTCTCTTTCAAAGAAACAAGAGAGTGTAAGAGCAAGAAGTGAGACTGAGAGTGAGAGCGAGAGAGAGGGAGAGGGAGAGAAAGAGAGAGAGAGAAACCCCAAATGGCTGACCCCTATGTACATAGAAATCTTTGAACCTTAATTCTGAAAGATATCTCATCTACAACAATATTAATCTTCATATCCTTCCAAAGAATGAGTTGGCAAATTATTTATTTCCCATGGTTGTCTTCTGGAAATTATTCTTGAATAAAATAAAATGTGAATATTGCTAAGTTAAAAAAGAATGTAACCTAGAAAAAGAAGAAAATTTGTATTAAATGTTGTTCAGGAATCCATTATAAATACAAACAAGTCAGATATCAAGTATCTATAAAATAATCCAATTTATTTTTCCATGAAGTTTTATAGAATTAATTTAATTACTGGATAATCATAACTGGTCAGCTCCATGGCAACAGCCTAGATGAAACAAGCATAGTTTTTCTTTGTCTCTTAAATAATATTAATTAAATATGAAACTAAAGTAAATCATTATTGCTTATGAAATCAGGCAGTAACTCATGGTGAAATCCCAATGACTGATGAAGTTACTCTCATGAATTTTCGCAAACTGTATTTTGCAAAATATATATTGAAAAAAGAGCTCTTCAACTGCTTCTTGCTGAAAGCTAATGAGGAATTTTCCTTCCTTTAGAAACCCAGTCTGAACATTTCCTCAGGCTTTTCCTAACCTCTTGGGCCCCCAACCATCTACATATGGGTAAAGTGGTAGTAAAAAATAGTATTAAATTAAATCCAACCATAGCAACCACGCTCCTGATTCTTTAACACCGCTCAAACATGGGTCTTGCCTTTTATTTAATAACAATTTCCCTACTGATTAGGAAGTTTAGTGTCTTTCTTTCTGCTTATGCATGTTGAATTCATTCCTGGATTCTGTGATAAGTTTTCCATCTTTTCAACTTGGGAGCTGCTCAGATGGTGAAAAATTTTCTGGTTTTTCTCTTACATTTTCCAAAACAAAGTATCTTCATTTTCCAGATTCTACTGACCTGAGGGAATCATAGAGAATAGGATGTCTTTTTGTTTTGTTGAATGCTTTTTATTTAGTATTTTTATTTTATGTGTATGAGTGTATTGCTTGGATGTATATAAGTGCACCCATGTTATGCAAAGCCCATGGGAGCCAGAAGAGGGTGTTGGACCTGGAACTGGAGTTAAGGACAGTTGTTAGCTGCTATGTGGGTGCTGGTAACCCAGGTCCTCTGGAAGAACAGTAAGTGTTCTTAACCACTGAGCCACTCTCCAGCCCCTGTTTTTTCTTTGTCTTGTTTTTTTTAAGAAGGCTGGCTTTAGCCAGGCATGGTGGTAGTGCATACCTTTTATCTCAATACTCAGGAGGCAGAGGCAGGTGGATCTCTGTGAGATGGAGGCCAGCCTGGTTTATACAGGGAGTTTCAGGCCAGCTGGGACTACAGGGAGACTCTGTCTCAAAAAAAAAAAAAAAAAAAAAAAAAAAAAAAAAAAAAAAAAAAAAAAAGAAAAAGAAAGAAAAGAAAAAAGGAGAGGAGGAGAAAGAGGAGGAAGAGGAGGAAGAAAAGAAGAGGAAGGAGAGGAGGGGAGGAGGGGGAGGAGGAGGCAAGAGACAGCTGGCATTGTTCCTCAAAGCTGCTTTCCGTGTGGACTAATCTTACAATCTGACACTCCCCACCACCAAACACATTTTCCACAACTCATACTGGTCAACCTCAACCTAAACCTCAGATACAAGAGATTAGGTCTCTGTGTCAGCAAAATGCCACCACAGAAGACACCTGTGACCTTCTCCTTTTCTGAGATGTTTGTCTTCCAAGCTACAGGTCGATCCAATATCCAACTCCATAAATGGTAGAAAAGAACCCCCCTCCTGCTACCTAATTATGAAAAGCCCTACTCAGGGCTGCCACTAACCTTTGATTTTCTTTCTTTGAAACTCAAACGAAAAGGGCTCAATGTTTCCAAGTTGGTCACTAAAGATTGTAGTAGGATTTTTAGGGGTGTCACATCTAGGATCCAATTTCTTCAATGTAGCCAGCTGCACTGGCGTCCAGACTCCTGTCCAGGACCCCATAGAGGCAAACACGAATTGATTTCTAAGGATTTGCTTCAGCTTATTTGTTCTGCTTTTGTTTCCCATCATTAACAAGATGATTCAAATGAGACACCACAGCTCTCAGTTCTGTTCTTCATTCTAGAAACCAATGACAGCAGAACAGCCCAGCACTGCCCAAATAAATACGAATATCCCCTCTCCTAGAGAATACATGCACTGTGTAGTTCTTTTTCTTCTAGGCTGTCCTCAAACTCACTATGCTGCTAAAGATGACCTTGAACTCCTGATCCTCCTGTCTCCACTTCCCGATCTCTGGGTTTACAATTACATGCAGCCATGCCAGAACTTGTATAGTCCATTTGGAAAGGGACTCTAGTGCTAAGAAGTGGCACTTTAAACTGCCTCTGAAGTTACAAAATGCCTTTGTACACCTGCTACCCATCACTGAACCATTCATTCTGAACTCTGTGGCATGGTTAGGTCAGTGGGCCATAGCACCCTTTTCCATTCCCTAATTACCTGTTGATCTCTACTCTTTGTTTGCTCATCCATTTCCTGGAAGATGCCTCCAGGTTGCAAAGCTCCCATTTTCACATTCAGCACAAAGTCCTCTTTACCCCCTACCCCACCCCCATCTTTGTGGCAGTCATAGCACCATCACTCACACAATTTTGTTAGTTATTATGGGTCAAAAGTGCCTCTCAGGGCACAGAATAAATGACAGGAAAATGAGTTATAGAGACATCAACAACAAACCACAGAACTCACTCATCTGGAGTAGTGGTTTCCACCCTAGTCCAAGCCACTGTTTTCTCTCACATGGATGGTTGCTATAGCTTCCTTAACAGCTTCCTTGCAGCTGTCCTTGTCCTCACCAGCTAACTTCCACAAACAAACAGCCAGACTGATTTTTAAGGCTCTCTGAAATTTTTTGTTTATGTGTATGAGTGTTTTATCTTCATGCATATATGTGCACCATGTGCTACAGCGCCAGAGGATGTCAGAAGGCCATTGAATCCCCTGGAACTGGAGTTAGGTACAGTTGTCAAGCCATCATGTGGGGGCTGGGAACTGAACCCAAGTTCTCTGCAACGGCAGCAAGTGCTTTTAACTACTGAGTCATTTCTCCAGTCCTGAAAAATGATTTTTTTGGTTGTTGTTTTTAGACAGGGTTTCACTATATATCCTTGGCTGACCATTAATTCTCTATGTAGTCCAGGCTGGCCTTGAAATCATAGTAATCTGCCTGCCTCTGCCTCCCCAGAGCTGGGAATAAAGGCATGTGCCACCAGGTTCAGAGTGATCTTTAAAAGTAATACATGTTACTCCTTGCCTCAAGATCCTCCAGTGGTTTTGCTTTCTTTAGAACTAAACCCTGAACTTTGCTTCATTTTCTTGAGGTTTTGTCCAAATGTTACCTTAATGAGGCTTTTTCTAGCAGCTCCACATAAAATAGCAACTTCACCCTCCCCTGCACCAGCCTCCCAGTCCCCCATCCTACCCATCTCCATAGCACTTACCACATCACATATTACACATTTACCGCATGGCAGTTTGTATTTCTAGGAAGCAGGTGTTTTTCCTGTTCCATGTTTTTTTTTTCCTCCCTCAAAGTGATTGTTCACTATGTCTTTGAAAAATGTGTGCGTGTGTGTCTGTGTGTCTGTGCATCTGTGCCTATGTCTGTGTGTCTATATTTTCTCCACCTTGAAGTGGGCCTGAGGAAGTAATGCTATGTAACCTCCAAGGCTGGATTACAAAGTCATCTCTGCCTGGGCATCTTAAAACAATCTTAGCCATTATGATATGATGAAGTAAAGGTCACATGGAAAGGCCACTTGTAAATATTCTGGCCAACAGCCCCAGTCTGTGGCCCAGTCCAGCAGTCAGCATCAACTTCCAGACATGGAAAGAAGCTTTTGAGATGACTTCAGAATCAACCATTGCATAAGACAAGTGAGAACCATGTAACTCATATATCTCCCAGAATCATGAGAGATAATAAAATCATTGTTTCACACCACAAAGTTTTGAAACTGTTAATGAATGATGGAAAAATTTATTTTATTTCATGTCTCTTTCTTAGTAGAGTGTAAGTTTCATATGTTCAGGGATTTTATTAATGTATTCTTAGCACCTAGAACAGTGTGCGGCACATGAAAAGTAGGCAGTGAATATTTGTTGAATTAACAGATACATGACATATTTTTCAGTATGAAATAATGGTTTTTGGTCAACAAACCATGGCACAATTTTCTGAAAGCATAAATTGGCAAATGCATGGGAAAATGTTGGAACATACATAACATAATGTAAATAATACATGTAACAAATAATGTACATATAGAAACAATTATTGCTGCAGGATAGGATAAAATAGGATGGAGTTTCATGTAGACAGAATTTGTCTTTTGAGCTGAGCATGGTGGCACATGCCTTTAATCTCAGCACTCAGGAGGCAGAGGCAGGCAGATCTCAAGGCCAGCCTGACCTACATAGGGACTTCCAGGCCAGCTGGGGCTACAGGGAGATGCTATCTCAAAAAGACCAAAAAAGGACTGGAGAGATGGTTCAGCAGTTAAGAGCACTGGCTGCAGAGGACCCACATGGTGGCTAACAACCATCTGTAACTCCAGTTCCAGGGGATCCAACGCCCTCCTCTGACCTCCTCAGGCATTGCATGACACAGGTGCACTTACATGCAAGGAGTACACTCATACACATAAAATAAGCAATTAAATTTTTAAAATTATTTTTATGTGTATGCATGTATTGTCTGCATGTAGGTAAGTGCACCCGTGTTGTGCAATGGCCTTAGAAGACAGAAGAGGCTGTTGGATCCCCTGGAACTGGAATTATAGACAGTTGTTAGCTGCCATGTGGGTGCTGGGATTTGAACCCGGGTCTTCTGCAAGAACAGTGTTCTCGACCACTGAGCCATCTCTCCAGCCACAATAAACAATTTTCTTTTTAAAAAAGACAAGAAAAAAAAAAAAAGAATTTGTCTTTTGATGATTGATTCCATAATCCCACCACTGGCTTTTCCACATTTGATCTTGACTTTAGAAATAGTTTCAGAAAAATAAGTGGTTCTTCAAAATATGAAGTTATTATTAAGGAAGACTGCTGGGGCTACTTGCATATTTGGAGGATGAAAATGGGTGGTGATGGTATATGAACACTTTGGAGTATTTTCTTTTTAAAAAAATTATTTTATTATTTTATGTGTATAAGTGTATTGCTTGGATGTATGTAAAGGCACCCATGTTGTGCAATGCCCAAAGAGGTCCAAAGAGGGCATCAGATCCCCTAGAACTGAAGTTACAGATGGTTGTTAGCTACCATGTAGGTGCTGAGCAGGCACCACTGAGCCATCTCTCCAGCCCCTTGCAATGTTTATATTCATACTGGTAGTTTGAATGGATAATGGATACAAAGGAATAAACATGGTTTATTCCTTACACCAAGCACTTTGGTTTAGAATTTGGTTTGGAGTAAATATCCACTTATGGCTTAAAGATCAAACATTCTCAAATATCCAAGGAGAATATTAAAATTTTACCATCTCAGGACACAGTAAGAGATAAAACTTCGCCTGGAGTGGTGGCAACACGCCTTTAAACCTAAGCACTTGGGAGGCAGAGGCAGGTGGATCTCTGTGAGTCTGAGACAAGCCTGGCCTACATATCGAATTCCATGCCAGCTGGGGCTACAGGGAGACTCTGTCTCAAAAATACACCCCCCTCCCCCCCAAAAGGAGATAAACTTCTTAGCTACCAAAAGAGGTCAAAGGAGGTGGTTAGTTTCTATTTGGGGTAGGGGAATGGTGGATGGTCTTGAATGGACTAATCAATTTATTTGGGCCAATCCATCTTGGGCTTTAGCAAAACACACAGGGCTGTGAAGTCAATGGTTCCTGAGATGTTGGGATCTCTGCTGAGCCTATTTACAAACAGTTTCAAAGCAGTTTCCATCATAATAACTTTGAGCAACCTCGTGGAGATTTCTTCCCAGAATCCAGAAGAGCTTGAGGGTAAAAATGTTTTTTAAAAAGTATTTCATTTAAACAAGGCCTCTGCACTGGGCTCCTTGGACAAGAGTCTCTTAAGGAAGAGTGTTACTTTGCTCTGTGCTGCAGTAACAGCTGCTGGTGCTACTGGGACTCACCATCTTTCCTATGGCATGAAGTTCTCTGAATTTGGGTATAAACCTTGAGTGCAAAAGTAAGGAGAGTCCTAATTCCTGTGGAAAGTCTAGGTAAGTAAATTGGGGACTATTTTCTTTGGAGGTACCATTTTTCTCAGTATAATTTGGCTATTGCTTCTGAAGCTAATTATTCTCCCCCGCCCCCCCCC
>NW_008333404.1:954736-965569 GCF_000622305.1 Nannospalax galili
GCCCCCCTCGGGAAAAAAAAATCCACCCCAGTCACTCGAACCCGAGGGAGGCTTCCTTTCACCCTCGGGGAGACGAGCTTACAAAGACTCCCTGTCCGTCTCCCCCCTAAGCCCCCGTCCCCTCCCCTGCTCCCACCCCCTACTCCCGGCGCCGGGTGCAAGGTCCCTTTAAGGCGACGGCGCCTTCCTCGGGTCAGACTACCGGCGGCGACGACCACGGGAGGTGAGTGAGCGAGCGAGCCGCGGCGCTCCCCACCCCCTGCTCCCGGGGGTTCCGTTATCTTTTCGCTGGGCGAGGCGCTCCGTAGCCAGACAATGAGAGGGGGATGGGGCGCGCGCCAGTGGGGGAGGGGGCCGGGCACGCGCCCGCGCTCCGCTGGAGACGGCGCAGCTCGGGGCAATTGCGGCCGTGGGGCGCGCGCGCGCGCGTGTGTGTGTGTATGTGTGTGTGTGTGTGTGTGTGTGGTTGGAGTTACATGTTATTGTGAGCTGCCTTATGTGAGTACTGGGAACTGAACTTGGGGTTCCTTGAAGAGCAGGAAGCACTGCACCTGGTCCACATCTCTCCATCCCCTACTGCTAGTTTTTAAAGTCTCTTTACCATGAAGGTGTGATTTTCTTTTGTTTTCCTTTCCTTCCTTCTTTATTGTTCTATTTTTGGAATCGGAGCCTCATGTGGAAATTGTACTCAAACTTGCTATATAGCTGATGATGACCTTGAACTCCTCACTCCCCTGCCTCTACCTCTCAAGACCACACCTGGCCTTACCTTTTTCAGGTGAGACAGCTTTGCTCTTCTCTCATTCTAAAATGTTGACCTGCTCACATTCCTGGGGTAGGTCCCACATGTATGGTATGTAATCTATTTAACATGCTGTTGGATTTAGCTCGCTAATATTCTGTTGAGGGAAAGTGAGAGCGCTAGGTTTGGGCGGGAGGAGGAAAATGAGTGGCTGCACAAGCCGGTCCCTTGTGTTATGTAATCCGCTCTGTCCGCGAGGACGTCCCGAGCCCCAGCAGCCAGTTGACGAAGTCTCCTCCCTTGCCCCCAAATTTATGCACTATGGCGCCGTGATTTATAAAATGGAATGGGCAGAGTCTCCTGGTGATTATGTCCTGCCGCTGTAGGCGCCATGTTTATCCCGAGGACTATTTTCTTTAGATCCCTAACACCTAGTCTAAACCGGTGATGCTGTCCAGCCAGCTACTGCCCCGCTCTCCAGGTGCTGTCCCGGGTCCTCCTGCGGTGTGGGATTCCTTGGAGCTGTCAGTCGCGGAGCTTCCTCTGCTCGCTGCAGAAGGGAGCGTGGTCAGTCTTCTGGTCTTTTCATTCTGGAGAAGGAAATTAAGATAGAGTTGTATCAGAGCGGAACAGAGGGTTGCTCTTGTCGCCGCGCTTTATGCACCGTCCTCTGAAGAAAGCTCCACAGAAAGGGTTTTATTTTTCTAAGAATTTCCCCAACTAGATGAAGGGAGAGGCTGCTACTGCTGCTGCTGAAGAACAATGACTTCCAAACCCTGGCTCTGGACCTAGGGCTTGCACTCTGACTCTTCGTGAATCATAGGCCTCAACTTCAGAGTGCATAAAAAAGTATTTTGGAGATTATTAAATGTGAAGTTAGAGGACTTTGTCCTGGAAATCTCTGGGTGGGGTCGAGGGCCGTGTTCCTCAATAGGCAGCCCTTAACTAAGTTAATCACATTAAGAAATACTGGTTTCGGGGCTGGAGAGATGGCTCAGCGGTTAAGAAAACTGGCTGTTCTTGGAGAAGACCAGTTAGCACCCACATGGCAGCTAACAACTGTAACTCCAATTCCAGGGGATCACCACCTTCTCTCCTCTGCAGGCACCCACCCACAGAAATACACATAAAGATTTTGTTTTAAAAAATCTTTAAAAAGTTATTACTGGTCTCATGTAAAAATGCTCAAAATACAATGTTAAAAGTTAAATTGAAGCTAGGCGTGGTGGCGCTCACCCTTATTCCTAGCACTTGAGAGGCAGAGACAGGCAGATCTCTGAGTTCGAGGCCAGCCTAGTCTACATAGCGAGTTCCAAGCCAGCAGGTGCTACAGGGAGACCCTGTCTCAAAAAAAAAAAAAGAATTTTCAGGTGAATAGTGGTTCCACATTGTGGTCAGCTGATCCCTGGAGATCCTCCTCAGACCCTTTCAGGGGGTTTTTGAGGTCATGCTGTTTTTAGAATTATAAGAAAGACTTTTTTCAATTACTTGTATTGGTGATCCAAAAGTGTTGCTGGGTAAAACTACTGACTTTGTCTTCCTACAAAGTGAAGCAGTGGCCCCACACTCTTGTCTGTTACTTGATGGGGCACTTAGTATAAAACTGTTAATGTTATTAAATTGCAGCTTTTAAGTAAACCTGTTTAAAATTTTTAAAGCTTTTTATGTGTATGAGTGTTGCCTACATGTGTGTAAGTGTACATTATGTGTGCAGTGCCAGAGGAGGCCAGAAGAGGGTGTTGGATCCCTTCAAACTGGAATTACTAACATTGTGAGAAACTATGTGTGGATACTGGGAACTGAACCTGAGTCCTTCCCAAGAGTAGCTTGTGCCCTTAACCTCTCTAGCCCCTACATCTTTGGATTTTTAATATCTAATAAAATGAGAAGTAGTCATTAGGCTTTGGCACTTGTGCTGTTTATGGAGTTTTTTTTAAAGATTTATTAGCTAGCATGTATTATACATAATAATGGATTTCATTATGGCATTTAAAAAACATTTATGAGTGTTTTGCCTGCATGTATGTAAGTGCACCATGTGCATGCAATACCCTGCTGAGGCCAGAAGAGGGTGTTAGAGCTCCTGGAACTGGAGTTAAGAGACAGCTTTTCACTGCCATGTGGGTGCTGAGAGTCAAACCTGGGTTCTCTGGAAGAACAGCAAGTGTTCTTAACTACTGAGCCATCATCTCTCCAGGTCCTCATTATGGCACTTTTATACATGTATATAATGTTATTTATTTCAGTTTTTTTGACACAGGGTCACTATGTAGACCAGGCTGGCCTGGATCTCAAGAGATCTGGCTGCCTCTGTCTCCTGAGTACTATGACTAAAGGTGTGCACACCATGTCCAGCTTTTTGTTTAATTTATTAATTTTTTGGGTATGTAACATACACCCTCCCCCATCACCCTCTCACCCCACTCCCACTGAGCCCTTCTTTTTCCCCCTACCTTTCTTATCTTTTGGGGGATGACATCATGAGTTTAGTGTTCCCTTATAGGAGCATGGGCAGGTTACCAAGAAGAAAGTGTCTCATTACCTCTTGAACCCTTCTCCCTTTCAAGGTGGTGTGTTGACACAGTCTCCTGCAGGTTTTATGCAGGTAATCACAACTGTTGTTGGTTTCAGAAGACAGGGGTCCACAGCACTCTTCCCTTTCCTCCAGCTCTTAACATTCTTTCTGCTTCTTCTGGGATAGTCCCTGAACCTTGGAGTGGGTGATAGAGCTGTCCCATGTAGAGCTGAGCATTCTGCATTCGCTCACTCTCCACCAGTGAAGAGTCTGTAGTAACCACTGCACAAAGAACCTTCTCTAACTAAAGCTGACAGCAGCACTAATCTTTGGGCATAAACACAAGTAATTCAGAAGGCCATTTGACGGCACATACGTACATTTAGCCAAACAACAGTAGCTTCCCCTCTAGGGCCTATGACCTCAACCAGAAGCTTTTGACAGGATTACAGTACCAGTTACAAATTCCTTCCTGTGGAGCAAGCCTGAGATTAAATAGAAAGTGGTTAGTTACCCCATAACAGTTACATTACCATTGAATGAAGGTAACGTACTTACATAAATGCAGGCGAAACACTCATACACATAAAATAATAAATATCTTTAAAATAGGTATTATATATGATATCTTTTTTAAAAATGCTTTAAGATGAAAAATGCCATTTGGAAAATGGGCATAACTCAGTAATATATTTTTCATATAACCAGTGTAGTGTGAAATATAAAAGGGTAGGGGCTGGAGAGGTGGCTTAGCAGTGAAGAGTGCTTACTATGCAATAACGAGGTCTAGAATTCAAATCTGAGCACTCACATAGCAAGCTGAACACCCTGTGCATGTCTGTAACCCCAGCTTTGCTGGCAGTGAAGACTAGGCTTGCTGGTTTCCAGCCTAGCCAAGGAACCCCCAGCCTCAGGTTCAGGGAGAGACCCTACCTCAAATGAATAGGTGGAGAGTGATAGAAGAGGATACCAACACCCTTCTGGCCTCTGGACATGTGCATTGGCACAGGCATCCGCACAACGAGTGCTTATAGTCACATACAAATCTCTTTTTTTTTAAATATGAAAGTAGGGCCAGGCTTGGTGGTGGCACCTCCTTTTTTTTTTTTTTTTTTTTTTTTTTTTTTTTTTTTTTTTTTTTTGTCTTTTTGAAGCAGGGTCTCCCTGTAAGCCCCAGCTGTCCTGGAACTCACTATGTAGACCAAGCTGGCCTTGAACTCTCAGAGATCCGCCTGCCTCTGCCTCCCAAGTGCTGGGACTATAGGCATGCGCCACCACACCTGGCTGGCACCTCCTTTTTAATCCCAGCAGTTTGGAGGCAGAAGCAGAGGCAGGAGGATTGAAGTGAGATTGAGGCCAGTCTGGTCTACATAGAGAGTACCAGGCCAGCTGGGCTGCAGAGAGACCCTGTCTCCAAAAAAACCTGTAAAAATATAAGTTACAGCAGTGGGCTTTTATTTTTGGTGGTGGAGCTGAAGAGATGGCTCAGCCATCTCTAGTTCAGTTCCCAGCACCCACATGGTGACTCAAAACTACCTGTAGTTCCAGCTCCAAGGAATCTAACACCTTCTAACTTCTGTGGGCTCCTGCAAGCATGTGGCTCACATAAACCCATGTAGGTACACATGACACAATTTTTTTTTTAAATCTTAAGCATTGAGTCCAGGACCCTGAACATGCTAGGCAAATGCTGTACGATAGAGGGAGGATGAGTGCCAAAGATACAACTGTGAGTATTGGAGGCTGGAGAGGTGGCTCAGTGATAAGAGCACTTCTTGCTCTTGACCATCACCCAGGTTCAGGTCCCAGCACCCACATAGCGGCTAACAACTATCCTTAACTCCATTTCCGGGGGGATCCAACACCCTCTTCTGAGTTCTGTGAGCACTACATGACATGGATGCTCTTATACACATGCAGGCAGAACAGTCACACATCAAATCTTTTTTAATTTTTTTTTTAAAGACTAGGTATTGCTTACAGTACTTTGTGAGCTACATTGTTTAAAGTAAAGCCTATTGAATGCATAAAACTTATGTTACCAGTGCAATTACTGCTATGAAGTACAGAAACCAACTAAGTAGCCAAGATGTTGTTAATGGATTAGTGGAAGACAGTGTTCCTCTCACAATATCTCTTTGGTAACATATAGAATCCACCCTCTATTCTTTTTTTTTTTTTTACTTTTTGAGAGTGTGTGTGTGCATGTGTGTCTCATGAACATTGCTTCTAGCTATAGGAAAAAATAAATTCAGCCAATATACTGGCAGAATATAGCATTTAAGATAGCACAGTTATAGGGTGAGTAGGTAGTTCCTTATCACAATTTGTAAAGAAAAGTCAAAGAATACTACAGGTAATACCTATCATGAGCCTAGGCACAGCTATTTTTAATATTTTGGCCTGTACCAGATATGAAAAAAAAGCAAATTGTAATGAAAAAGGCCAAAATACCTATTTGCTAAACCATATTCAAGTCATATTCCTAACATTTCATGCATTTGCTAAGGGTACTTTCTTCTATAAGTTATACTACTATCTAATAAAATTAAAAATCCTGAGTATATTCTAATACCTAGTCTATATTAAAATAGTTCAGGTGTCCCCAAAATGTCTTTTTAAAAGATTTTTTTAATAACTTTAAAAAAATATTTTTATTATTTTATGTGTATGAGTGTATTGCCTGCATGTATGTGAGTGCATCCGTGTCATGCAGTGCCACGGAGGTCAGAAGAGGGTTTTGGATTCCCCTGGAACTGGAGCTAAGGACAGTTAGTAGCTGCCATGTGGGTGCTGGGAATCGAACCTGGGTCCTCTGCAAGAGCAATTAGTGCTCTTAACTGCTGAGCCATCTCTCCAGCCCCAAGATTTTTAAATAGATATATATTTATAGCCAGACGTGGTGGTGCACGCCTTTAATCCCAGCACTTTGGGAGGCAGACACAGGTGGAGTTCTATGAGTTCAAGGCCAGCCTGGTCTACATAGTGAGTTCCAGGACAGCTGGGACTACAGGGAGACCCTGTCTCAAAAAAAAAAAAAAAAAAAAAAAAATTTATATGTATGTATTTGTGTGTCTGTGTGTGTCCACCAAGACTAAAAGAGAGCATGAGATTCCTTGGAGCTAGAGTTTTAGGCTGCCCAACATGAGTTTCTGGGAATTGAACTCGGGTCCTCTGAAAGAGCAGTATGCACTCTTTAATTGCTGAGCCATCTCTCTAGCCCCTGATTTGTTTATTTTGGGGGAATGGAGGAGAGCAGAGTTTCTGTGATTCCCCTTGAACTTCTGATCCCCCTGCCTCCATTTCCTAAATGCTGGGATTATAGGCATTCCCTACTACAGTCCATCCCAAAATGCCTTTCATAGCTTTTTATGAACCAAGATCCAAAAAAAGTTCATGCTGCATTTGCTTGTGTATTTTTAGTTTCTTTTAATGTGGTATGGTCTTCTCCCTTGTGGTTTATATGTGTGACCATGACGTTTTTCAAAGGGACCATCCTAGTTTTATAGAATGTTCCCTATTCTGCCTGTTTATTTCCTTATAGAATGTTCCATCTTTGGGTTTATCTCATTTCCTTGTAGAGGAGGGAAAAGGAAAGAGAAAATCAAGATGTATATAGTCTTTTCGTTGTATATAATTCTCTTTCCCACATTGTACATTTGCTTGGAAAAAGATCTTTAGTAACTGTGATACTGATAAGTTTTTGTTAGGAATAGTTATTAATTTTTTATTACATTTTATTTATTTATTGTGTGTGCATTCAAATGCACCATGGCACATGTGTGGAGGTCAGAGGACAACTTTCAGGATTTGGTTCTCTGCTTCTGCCAGGGTTGGTGGCACATACTTTTAACCACTGAGCCATCTCGCTGGCTCAGGAAAAACTTCGATATCTTTATAATCTGTCAATATTCTAATGGTCAAGAAGAGTCTCTACAAAGTGGCCCTCTTGACTTCTACATATGCACTGTTTGAGTATAAGTATGAATAACGTTTAAAAAGGAAAAAGCTAATGGAAATATAACAAAGTAATTATTTAAAAAGACGACCTGGGGCTGGAGAGATCTCTCAGAGGTTGAGAGCACTGACTGCTCTTGCAGAGGACCCAGGTTTGATTCCCAGCACCCATATGGTACCTACGAACCATCCTTAACTCCAGTTCCAGGGGAATCGGAAGCCCTCTTCTGACCTCCACGGCACTGCACGACACAGGTGCAGTCACATACATGCAGGCAACACACTCATACACATAAAATAAAAATAATAAATATGCCTGATGTGGTGGCTCATGCTTTTAATCCCAGCACTTTAATCCTAGCACTTGGGAGGCAGAGACAGGCAGATCCCTGTGAGTTCAAGGCCAGCCTTGGTCTACATAGTGGCTTCAGGTCAGCTGGGACTACATGGAGACCCTATCCTTAAAAACTACTTGGAGTGTGTGTGTGTGTGTGTGTGTGTGTTTTCAGCCTTGGTTTCATATTGTCCTTAAGTTTTCTTAATGACATACAGCTTATGCCAATAAGGAGAATGATCAGGTATATTATGGGGGACAAGAAAGGGAACTGTGGTGGCACAAGAAATAAAAGCAGGACTAGGGCAATAGCTCTGTCAAGAATAAGACTTGAGTTAGAGCCCCAGAAGCTGGATGTGGTGGCATATGCTTGTAATCCAACACTGGGGAGGCAGGGACAGGAGGAGCCCCAGGGCCAGCCAGTAAATGTACATATAAGTAAATGAGTTGAGTTGAATAAATATAAGTACTCTTAAGAGTGAAGCATTTCTAGTAAGAATTTCAGGAGAGGGGCTGAAGAGACGGTTAAGAATACTGACTGCTCTTCCAAAAGACCCAGGTTCAATTCCCAGTACCCACTCACATCCATTTCCAACTCCAGTTCCAGGTGAATCTCATGCCCTCTTCTGACATCTGTGGGCATTGCACAGCATGAGTGCACTTACATTCATGCAGGCAATACACTCATACACATAAAATTAATAAATATATATATATATCGTTTTGTTTTGGTCTTTTTGAGATAGGGTCTCCCTGTAGCCCCAGCTGTCCTGGAACTCACTATGTACACCAGGCTGGCTTCGAACTCACAGAGATCCACCTGCCTCTGCCTCCCAAGTGCTGGGATTAAAGGCATGCACCACCACGCCCAGCCCTGTATATAGTATTTTTGAGACAGGGTCTCCCTAGCCTGGAACTTGCTATGTAGACCAGGCTGGCCCTTAACTCACAGAGATCCACCTGCCTTTGCCTCTCCAGTGCTGGGATTAAAGGCATGTGCCACCATGCCTGATTAAAAATAATTTCAGGAGAAAATTTTTTTGTCTCTAGTGGACATGGAATTTTTCTTTCACATGACACAAGAGCAAAATTGATGATAGCTAATAGTGGAGTAGTTATATTCAAAATGAGCAGAGGCCTGTAGCATCTAGATTGTGGTCTTGAATTTTGCACCTCACCAATATCATTCCTTGGAAAAGTGACTGGTTCTAGGTCTAGGGCAGGAAGTACATGAGATGAGCCTGGAACATCTTGTCTATTAGATAGCAGGGATTTGTATCATACTGTACTGGGTTCCCTCTGAAAGACTCAGGAGCCAATGGAAGACATTCCCATTGACCAAAACAGGACATTTGAGTATCAGTAGAGGTAGCTGCATGAATCAGAGCATTAAATGTTTTCATCTGTGGTATCATCATGATAGCTTAAGAATAAGCTTATTGGTCACTTTGGGGGAAATGCTAATAAACTAACCTATTTTGAAAGGAAAAAAAGTAAGACTGTACCTCTTGGCTCAGGCCTGTAAATCTCCATCTACTAGAGAGGCTGAGGCAGGAGGATCATAAGTTCAAAGACTGAGTTGCAAAGTGACTTCAAGGCCAGCCTGGGCAACTTACCCTGTCTAAATTGTTTTCCCCTACCCCTCAATAAAAGTTTCATGTAGAAAGAGGTTTTAAATGTAAATGGAATGATAGTTTGAACAGATTTGTACATTTTTTAATGCTGCATATTTGATAATACTGTCTTTTTAAAAAATAGAAAGTATGTACTATGGATCATTTGAAAGAGTTGATTATCTTTCTTAAGCATCCTTATTAAGCACAGTATTTCATCATAATGCTTAAGATTTTTTGTGTGGATGTAAGTGCATGTTTAAATGTGTTCATAGGTGAGCAAGTGCGTATGTGCCAGAGGTCAGTCTCACCTATCTTTCCTCAGGTGCTGTCCACCTTGTTGTCGTTTCTAAGATTTATTTTCAATTATTTGTGTGTGGGTATGTACTCATGAGTCCAGGATAGAGGTGTTGGATCCCCCTGGAGCTGGAGTTACAGGTGGTTGTGAGTCACCTGATGTGGATGCTGGGAGCTAAAATTGAGTCTCTGCAAGAGTAGTGTGAGCTCTTAGCCACTGACCATTTCTCTAGCCCCATCCACCTTGTTTTGTGAGACAGAGTCTCTCATTGGCTTGGAACTCACCAAGGAAGCTAGGCTGACTGGCTAGGGAGCCCCTGGGCACCCCCTCTCTCCACCTTCCTAGTGTGTTGGGATTGCAAACTTGTACCACCATGCCCAGTTTTTTTTGTATGGGAACTGGAAGATTGAACTCAGGTCTTCATGCTTGAAAGGCAAATGCTTACTGACTGAGCTATCACCCCAGCCCTGAAGATAACTGGAATGCCATAAGGATGTTCAATAAGTATATTTATTTTGATGCTTCCTGTAACTACACCCTGTGTTTTTTTGCTCTAAACTATGTGTGTGCTAAAGTGAAAGAAATTGATGACATTCTGAGATACCAGTATAGGTCACTATCAAGGATTAAGTGTTTTGAAAAACTTGGTTTCACTGTCAGACATGTTTTGGGAATAAGTATAAAGTATGCTCAGTCAGCAGTTACTGTTAACTGGATTGGACAGCTTACTGATTAATTCCATGTTTCTTCTATGTTTAAAAAAACAAGAAAAATACTTTCTAAGTAGAATTTTCTTTCCATTTTCAGCATTTTAATTATGTTGGTTTCTTGGCAGTACTTATAACTGAGACGTTATTTTTCTCACTTGTTTAAAAAACCAATAAAGGGCCGGTGTGGTGGAGCACACCTTTAATCCCAGCACTCTGGAGGCAGAGGCAGGCGGATCTCTGTGATTTCAAGGCCAGCCTGGTCTACATAGTGAGTTCCAGGACAGCTGGGGCTACAGGGGAGACCCTGTCTCAAAAAAAAAAAAGACTCCCCAAAAATAAAAAAACCAATAAAGTCATAAACATCTTGTTTTCTCATTCAGTTTTTAAAAATATTTTTACTTTTTAAAATTTCATGTGTATGAGTGTATTGCCTGGATGGAAGTGCACCCGTGTCATACAGTGCTCGAGGAGGTCAGAAGAGGGCATCAGATCCTCTGGAACTAGAGTTACAGACAGTTGTTAGCTGCCATGTGGGTACTGGAAATTAACCACTGAGCCATCTCTTCAGCCCCTTCCTCCCATTCAGTTTTTTCCAAGTTTAGAGGTAGCCTTTTTTTTTTTTTTTTTTTTTTTGGTTTTTTTGGGACAGGGTCCCCTTTAACCC
>NW_008333404.1:965717-1001062 GCF_000622305.1 Nannospalax galili
AATGTGTATGAGTGTTTTGCCTGCATGTATGTGAGTGCACCCATGTCATGCAATTCCGCGGAAGTCAGAAGAGGGCTTCAGATTCCACCATGTGGGTACTAGGAATCGAACCCAGGTCGTCTGCAAGAGCAGTCAGTGCTCTTAACTGCTGAGCCATCTCTCCAGCCCCCCTACCTCCTATTCTTATCACACCATCCTCTGAAGAGGCTTACCCAAATTGCCTATAGGGAATAGGGGCACAGACCACTCTGGCTTCTTCCATGCTGAACAGGGATGCGGGGTGAGGCAATTGGGGTACCCCTTCAGTGGGTCTATCTAAAAGATTCCCAAATTGCATAACTTTTTTTTTTTTTAGTCTTTTTGAGACAGGATCTCCCTGTAGCCCCAGCTGTCCTGGAACTCACTATGTAGACCAGGCTGGCCTTGAACTCACAGAAATCCACCTGCCTCTGCCTCCCAAGTGCTGGGATTAAAGGCATGCACCACCACACCTGGCCATAACTCTTATCTGTAGGGAGGAAAAAGTCCTTGACTGGTGAATGGGGGATGTGAAGAAGTAAAGGCAAGAGTAGTTAGCATTACAAGTTCTAGACGGGGAACCAGAAAAAAGTCAGAACTGGACAAATTTCAAATGTTCATAGCAGAGTCCATTGGAATTGCTTGACCAGAACTTCCAAAAGCATCCTTCTATTGGGTTCCTCCTTTTTCTTTTGTGTGCCAAGGCTGGACTCGAGGGTGATGGACTCAGGATTGTTTTCAGGCACTTTGATAGCTGTTGGAGTGCTTAGAATCAGTGTCAGTTCCATCTCAAAGGCTTCTAGATCAGGGGAGAAAACAAATTTAGCCATCATTTTAGAACCATAGTTGGTTGTCTCCCTTAGCTACAGGTGGGCACTGCAGTATTGGAGACCAAGATCTGAAGTCTTACATCTGAGCAGCACTTTCTGCTTAGAAACAAAATCATCAATGAGAAATAACTGTCTAAATAATATTTTATATGGACTTAAGGGTGTTTAAGACCATACAGTTGGTCCAAATAAATCAATTTATTTTTACACTTAAGGTCGTTTGAGGATCTGTTCCTCAGGGGTCACATGGGCTTGGGAGGAGCCTCTGGCTCCTTTCTTTTACCAGTTCCATCTATGTGAAGATAAGTCAAAGGTCCTACTCGACTGTGACTGGCTTCACTTGGAAGCATGGAGGAAATGTTTCCTCTGAGTTGACCCTCCTCTTTGTAGTCTAGACACTGGTTCAAGTCCATCTGGTGGGGTCTCCATGGCCTCCCTGAACAAGAGGAAAAGTGACTTACCACAGTTGCAGGACATTTTGAGAGATGCTCCATAGTCCCCTGGAACTTAGTTGACCTCGGAGGAGGCAAGGAGTAAAAAACTGTCCTTCTATTTCCTCTGACCAGGAGGAAGGGAAGCTATAAATACTTGATAAAGGTCAGCCTTTTGAATATGCTGTTAAAATATTTACAGGCATAATATGAAAACCACAGTTTGTATTCAGATAGCTCTGTTTATTTAAAGGAAAGTTGCAGAGCTGGAGAGATGGCCCAGCACCCCACACAGTGTTTAACAACCATCCATAACTCCAGTTCTGGGGGATCCGACACCCTCTTCTGACTTCCATGGGCATTGCATGACACAGGTGCACTAACCGACATGTAAGCAATACACCCATAAAATAAAAATAATAAATAAAATCTTTAAAAATAATGGAAAGGTGAACTTTTAATTCCATCACTCGGGAGGCAGAGGCAGGCAGATCTCTGTGAGTTCAAGGCTGGCTTGCTCTACATAGTGAGTTCTAGGCCAGCTGGGGCTACAAGAAGACCCTGTCTCAAAAAGACCAAAAATGAATGAATGAATAAATAAATAAATAAATAAATAAATAAATAAATAAATAAATAAATGGCTAGAGAGATGGCTCAGAGGTTAAGAGCACTGACTGCTGTTGCAAAGGACCCAGGTTCGATTCCTTAACTCCAGTTCCAGGAGAATCTGAAGCCCTCTTCTGACTCCACCGCATTGCACAACACGGGTGCACTCACATACATGTGGGCAGTACACTCATACGCATAAAATAAAAATAATAAATAAATAAATAAAAGTTGCCTGTAGCTTGTTTAGCATATTTATGGAGCGCTTGCTTGTAATTAGTTACCACTGACCATCTGCAGAGGCTTCCCTCCAGTTCAGACTTGTCATTTTTCTGGGTGTTTGACTGTAAGATGATTGTATATACCATAAAGTTACATAGCAAAAAACAATGGCATAAAATTGTTTGGAAAGCCTTTTTTTTTTTTTTTTAAACTGGAACTATATTGGTAAATAAAAATGTGAAATTTGTTTACTTTGTGTGCTCGAGTGTGTATGTGTGTTTGGTTCTGGGGGGATTGCACTCCTGCCACAGTGTACATGTGGAGGTCAGAGGACAAGGTCAGGGAGTTGGTTCTGTCCTTCCACCATGTGGGTCTCCGGGCTTCTAACTCAGGTTCCAGGCCTGGTGGCAAGTGCCTTTTCTCATTGTCCCTATGGTTTTGTTTTAAATTCAATTTCTGGAATTAGATTTTGACTAGCATTGTCTAATATGTACTTATGTTAAGAAGGATGAGAGAATTTAAAGTAATCCTTTAGCTCTTTTTGCTCTCCTGCTCTCCCTCTGGCTTTGGATTGGAAAGATTAATTAAAATAGATTAGAGGTTCCATTAGATTCAAGTTAAGTACTTTACCTGTTAAAACTGGGGTTTTCTGGTTTGTAGTTAACTCATTGAGACAATGTGGGATGTTTTACATTTTCAAAGGAGTTAGTGCCATCTATTGGGCAGTGCCCAATAGTTTATAGTTTAATAAGTTTGATATAGTTTATAGGTTGATACACAGGTTGGTTGTTTTGTTTTGCTGTTAAAAGCTGTAGATTTGGTACAGCAAGTACTAAGACTCTAAGGGCACAGGTATCCTTTGCAGTTATAAAGGGTTGTTTGAGTATTGGGGGTAACATTTCATTCTGAAACAAACTCCCTTCTGCTCAACTCATATTGGAGGACATAATAGCAGTAGCTCATTGTTTGCACAGCAGAGTTGAAAGCTTTACTTTTGAAAGAGGCATATAACATAGGCAGTATTATTTAATTAAAAGTATACTCCAGGGTCATGGGAATAGCTTCCAAAATTTCCTAGACTGGAAGTTAAAAAATTTAAAGAAATACAAAAAGTATCAGTAATCACTATTCTAGTTTCACTTCTGTTGTGATAAAATACCTGGACAAAAAAGTAATTTAGGGTAGAATGGGGTTTATTTCAGCTTAAAATTCCAGGTTACAATCTACCATTGTGTGGGAGTCAAGGCAGGAACTTGAAATAGCTAGTCAGATCATATTAACAGTCAAGGGCAGAGAGATGGCTTACATACATGCTCACTTGGTTGCTGCTGCTTAGCTCTTCATACAGTTCAGGAATGGTACTGCTCACAGTGGGCTGGGTATTCCTGCATCAATTAAATAGTCCCCCAAAGGCATGCCCACAGGCCAACCCAATGTAAATAGTCCCTCATTGAGACTCCTCCCAAGTGATTCAGGGTTGTGTCAAGTTGACAACTAAAACTCGCTTGAACCCTGTGTATTGATACATACACAACATTATTTAATCCCAGCATTCAGGAGGCAGAGGCAGGGGATCTTTGTGAGTTTGAGGACAGCCTGGTCTATATAGCAAATTTCCAGGCCAACCAGGGCTACATAGTGAGATCCTAACCTAAAAAAAAACAAAAACAAAGAGCACACCCCCGCCCCCAGTACCCACAAACCTTCATACTCACTAAATAGTATTTTAATGCAATTTAATTATTTCGGTGGAGGGGTGATGCTGAGGGGCTTTACACATTCTAGGCAGGCATTGTACCTAGCACATTTAAAAAAATGTTTTTAGCTGGGCATTGGTGGCGCACACCTTTAATCCCAGCACTCAGGAGGCAGAGGCAGGCAGATCTCTGTGAGTTCAAGGCCAGCCTGGTCTACATAGTGAGTTCCAGGACAGCTGGGGCTACAGGGAGACCCTGTCTCAAAAAAAAAGACCAGTGAATTTGAGGCCAGCCTGGTCTCCAATAGTGAGTTAGGACAGCTGGGGCTACAGGGAGACCCTGTCTCAAAAAAAAAGACCAAAAAAAAATTTGTTTTTAATTCACATGCACAGTGTTAGGTTTCATTAAGGCATTTTTCTAACGTTATTTGTGTGTGTACAAGTGTGCTCACCCATTCATGTACATGCATGTGGAGACCAGAGGTTGATATCAGGTGTTTTCCCCATTTATTTTCTGAGAGAAGGTCTCTCTCAAGGAACCTGGATTTACTGTTTTGGTTACGCTGCCTGGCCATTGAGGCCCCAGGATCTGCCCGTCTCTTTCTTCTCCAGTGCTGCGATTATAAGTGCCCCACTAGAGTTCCTGTGTTTTTAATGTGGGTTCTGGGGGACAAACTCAGGTCCTTCTCCTTTCCCACCTTCCTGACTCCTATCCCCTTATACCCTCCAACCAACCTCCATAGCTTCCTTTCTACTTTCAAGTCACTTGTGACATCATTTTTAAAACATCAGTATTGGACTGGTGGCTCAGTGGGTAAAGGCACCTGCTGCCAAACTTGAGTTTGATCCTTGGGACCCACATGGTGGGGGAGAACCAACTCCTACAAGTTGTCCTTTCCCTCCACATGTGTGCTGTGGTACACATCCCTGTGTGTGTGGGTGTGTGTGTGTGTATATATATACACACACACACACACACACATACAAAATACATAAAAATGTAATAAAAATTTTTGTTTAGCTGGGTGTGATGGCGCATGTCTTTAAACCCAGTACTCCGGAGTTAGAGGCAGGCGGATCTCTGAGAGATCAAGGCCAACCTGGTCTACATAGCAAGTTCCAGGCCAGCTGGGGTTGTAGGGAGACCCTGTCTCAAAAAGAACTTCCCCCAAAAAAACAATTTTTGTTTAAAAGAGCAGCATTGATGGAAAACAATGCATAATGAACCAAATACCGATTTTAAGGTGGTTCTGATCCTGCACTTGCTGTTTCACTGACCTGATCCCAGCTGTTGGGTATTGTACGTTCAGCTTTTATAACCCTGATTATTAAGAGTCTGCCATGGAAAGGACTTTAAATATTCAAGGATAAAAATTGTCATTCTGGGCCCTTGGAAATAAGAGGAGGTTAAAAAATGGTAGCACAGAGAGGGGAGATTACCAGCTGGGTATGGGGACTCACATCTATCAGCTCTCAGGAAGCTGGGGGCAAGGGGATTGCCCTGAGTTGGAAACCAGCTTGGGCTACATAGCAAAGTTCCAGGCCAGCCTGATTTACAGTATGAGACCCTTTCTCAAACAAAGTCCGTACTTCGAATAAAACTTCTTTTTTTAAAGGCAGGATCTTGCTGTGTAGGCCCTGGATGGCTTAGAATTCACTATGTTTAACAGGCTGGCCTCAGACTCACAGAAATCTGTCTGTCTTTGCCTCCTGAGTGCTGGGAGAAAAGGCTTGTGCCTGGCCTTGAAACTGTTTCTCTGATTCTTAGGTCAGTATCTTACTAAACTTCTTTCTTGTAGCATGGCGGACACCGACCTGTTTATGGAATGTGAGGAGGAAGAATTGGAGCCATGGCAGAAAATCAGTGATGTCATTGAGGACTCTGTAGTTGAAGATTACAATTCAGTGGATAAAACTACCCCAGGTAACTAAAGCTCTTTTGATTTTAGGTTATTGTTTAAATTAATTAAATCGAATGGTTAAGAGTATGTGACATGAAAAAAGCATGTAAAAATCCAGAGAGAGGGTTGGAGATGTAGCTCAATTAGTAGAGTGCTTGTGTAGTGCTTGCCTGAGTTCTCTCTGCAGCATTGTATAGGGGATGTCAGTGTATACCGTAAATCCTTGCATTGGAGGTAGAGGCAGGAGGATCAGAAGTTGAAGGTCATTTTCAACTACATAGCAGGTTTGAAGCCAATCCTGGGATACATGAGACCTTATCTCAAGAAAAGAACCCAGAGAGAGCCAGATATGGTGGCTCATGGCAGCAATTCTACCACTTGTCCCCCTGAGACAGGGTGCTTCAAATTTGAGGCTAGTCTGAGGTACATAATAATGAATCCCAGGCCACCCGGGGGTGGGGGTGGGGTGAGAATGAGCACCCAGGGCTGCCTCTTCATGACCCAGGCAGAGGTGGTACTTGCTCTTCATGCTGGAGCCTTTGAGTACCTGTTTGTTTGTCCATAAAGCTAGTTTAAAAAAAAAAATAGAGGTCAGATTAATGTTCATCAAACATCCTCTTAACCAAATTGAAAAGTGATGGTGTTTATCAGAGCTGATCTGTGTCCCAACCCAAAACAGGTTCCCATAGATTTTGCCTTTTTTTTTCCTCTTTGAACTTTAGTTTCTTTTTCTTTCTTTCTTTCTTTCTTTCTTTCTCTTTTTTTTTCTTAGTTTTTTATTATTTTTATGTGTATGTTTTACCTGCATGTATGTAAGTGCATCTGTGTTGTGCAATGCCTGTGGAGGCCAGAAGAGAGCATTGGATCCCCTGGAACTGTGGTTTAACAGATGATGTTAGCCGCCATGTGGGCACTGTGAACAAAACCCAAATCTTCTGCAAGAGCAACCATTGCTGAGTCGTCTCTCCGGCCTCTGAACTTGGTTTCTTTTGTGAGCTAAGCAGAAATTGCTTTGTGTCTGCCTTAGTGGACAGTTTACAAATTTAAAATTGTTACCTTCTCTTTTATAAAAGTGATACTGGGGTAAAATCCTAGATTGCTTTGAATTGACAAAGTGGGTGATTTCTCCTTAATTATACTAGTTGTTCTTTATTTTAATCTTTCTGTTCTTTGAGAACTGAAGATGGCATTGATTTAGGCCAACTAAGGACAAAGTAGAAGGTCTCATACAGGTGGCTTGATGTGCATGGTGTTGAATTCAGTAGTGGTGATAGTAAACCTGTGAGTCCTAAAGATTGCTAATGCTGTGTAGGAAAGCATTAAAGTTGTACAGCAGTGGGGTCAGTGACCTGACTTAATTAACCAGGAAATGTGAAGGTGTGATGGTTAGTTTTGCTTGTCAAATTAACACAATCTAGAATCACCTGGGAAGGGAGTCTCAGTGAGGGATTATCTAGGTTAGGTTGGCCTTCGAACATGTGTCTGGGAGATTATCTTGATTATGATTAATGGAGATTGGAAGGCCCATGATGTGGGTGGCATTGTTCCTTAGGAAAAGGACTCTGACCTTTTTAAGAGCGGAGAGAAGGGAGCTGAGCATCACTCATTTCTCTCTGCTCTTGACTGTGGATGGAATGTGACAAGCTACTTCCAAGATCCTGCCATCTTGAGTTCCCCAGTGACAGACTATAACCTGAAATTGTGAGCCACATAAGCCCTTTCTCCCCGAAGTTGCTTTTGTCAGGGTATTTTATCATGGTAACCAAAAGGATTACATCTAAATGGTCAACTAAGAGACTGTTAGGAGAAGAATCAGATTAATAGTTGGAATTATGAATAAGAAACTTTCTGCCTGTAGAGACAAGATGAAAAGGGAAGAATAGAGAAGTAGCAGTGTCCTTTAGTGACCTCTATCCCTGTCTCCAAGTGACTATGCCTTCCCTTCCCCGCAGTTTCTGTGAGCCAGCAGCCAGTTTCAGTTCCAGTGCCCATCGCTGCCCATGCTTCTGTGGCTGGGCACCTCTCTTCATCCACCACTGTTAGTAACAGTGGGGCACACAACAGCAACAGTACAAAGAAGACTCTTGTCACACTAATTGCCAACAACAATGGTAAGTGGAATTATTGGGAAAGTCTTCTTGGGATAGAAGTATGAGAGAGTAAAAGTGACCTCAGGCCAGCTGTACCTGTTCAGTTGTCACTGTGGTTCTGCTAGCTGGTACTGACTTTAGGACCTCCTCTCTGGTATGAAGTGGTACTGCAGGTGGTACTGTTCTCAGGGCAGAGGCCAGCAGGTTCTTGCTGCTAATAATTATAGAAGAGAAAAGGTAAACTCAGTATTCCTAACTATTCTAGAGATCTGAGGCTGTTAGTTGCTTGGTTTTGTTTATATATTTTATTTGAGTCAGAAGAGTCCTGTTACTTGGTTGCCAGGTTAGCTTTGTGTTCTGCGTTTTCTCTTTGTGTTGGTTGCTGACTCCTGGGTATGAAAGATAAGAGTTGTTGTCCACCAAATGGAGTAGGGAAGGAATAGAGGTTTTAGTGTATTTTACTGATTAGAGAAACTAAACAGTATTGATTTGTTTGAGGTAGGGGGTTGAAACAGGGTCTCCAGTAACTTACGTACATAGTTAAGTCTAGCCTTGAACTTTCTGAGTTTTTTGTTTTGTTTTTGTTTTGTTTTGTTTTGTTTTGTTTTGTTTTGAGATAAGGTCTCCCTCTTAACTCCAGCTGACCTAGAACTTACTATGTAGACCAGACTACCCTTGATCTCACAGAGATCCACCTGCCTCTGCCTCCCTAGTGCTGAGATTAAAGGTATGTGTCACCACTTCTAGCTTAGCCTTGAGCTTGATGCTCTCAGAGATTCATTTCATCTCATTCATTCATTGCATTGCCTACTAGGGACTTTAATTTTTTGTTGTTTTTGTGTATTAGTAATTGAACCTAGGGCCTCTTAATATGAGGCCAACATTCTACCGCTGACCAACTGCCCCCCTTTTCCCGTGCTGAGAATTGAACTTAGGACCTCATACATGCTAGGTAAGTGCTCCACCACTGAGCTTTATTCCTAGCCTCTCCCTTTTTTGAAATGTTTATTTTGAGATAGAATCTAGCTAAGACAGGCCTTGAATCTGCACTCCTGCCTCGTCCTCTTGAGTAGGGACTTTTATTTGTTTTATTTCCTTTAGAAATAAATTTTGTTGCTGTAAGAATACTAGAGATGTAGCTCAGTTAGCCAAGTGCTTGCTTATCATGCACAAAGCCCTGGGTTTGATCCCCAGTATTACATGAATGGGTGTGGTGGCACACACTTGTAATCCTAGCACTCTGGAGGTGGGGGCAGGAGCATCAGAAATTAAAGGCCATCCTTGGTTACATAGTGAATTCAAGGCTACTCTGGGCTACATGAGACCCCATCATAAAAGAAAAAAAAAAAAAGAAGAAGAAGCAGGAGCTGGGGAGATGGCTCATTTGTTAAAGTGCTTGCCACATAAACATGAGGTCCTGAGTTTGATTCCCAGTATCCTTGTAAAAAGCCTGGGCTCCAGGGAGGTTGAGATGGGCAAATCCCTGGGGCTTGCTAGCTAGCCTAGTCTACTCACCCAGCTTCAGGCCAGTGAAAGACCTTGCCTCAAAACAGCTAAAACGCAAATGAGGTTGACAGCACCTGATGTTAACCTCTTGCCTCCTTGAGCATGCACATGCACTTGACACACAAAGATAATACAAGCATTGTAGAAAAATCTTAGAAACAGGGCCAGGTGTAATGGCACGTGCATGTGATCCTAGTACTCAGGAGGATTGTGAGTTCCAAGGCCAGCCTGGGCTGCATAAGGCCTTGTCTCCTTTAAAAAAAAAAAAAAAAGGAAGAGTAGGAGAAAGAAAAAACAAACTCTAGGGCAAAAGATTTATCATCCTACCATCTAAAAGTGACTATTTGTAATTATCTATGCATATATGTACTTTATGTGTTTCTGTGTGCTATATATAGTGATGTACTTTTTATAATACAGATCATACAGACTCCACATTATTCTTTTCCTGTTTTTTTCTTCCTGAATATATAGTAAAGATCTTCTCATTTTAATAGTTAAAACTTTTGTTGCTGTTTTGTTTTGTTGAGACTTGAGTCCCACCATGTAACACTGGCTAAGCCTGGAACTGGCTATGTAGACCAGGCTGGCCTCAAACTCACAGAGATCTGCCTGTCTCTGTCTCCAGATTACTGGGACTAAAGGCATGTGCCACCACATCTAGCCGTTTTGTTTTGTGTCGTGTTTCATTTTGTGGTAGGATCTTCATACAGCCCCAGGCTAGCCTTGAACGCTGTTTAGCTGATGCTGCTTTGAACTCCTAATTCTTCCACTTCCACCTCTCAAGTGCTAGAAATTTAGGGAAAAAACTGCCACCCTTCACCATGCCTCAGTTTTCTATAACATTTTTTGTTTTGTTTGTTAGCCTGGGTCTCATGCATCCCAGGCTGGCTTCAAACTTGCTATAACAACAAGAATGACCTTGAACTTTTTTGTTTTTTCAGACAAGGTCTCTCTGTAGCCCCAGCTAGCCTAGAACTAACAGGGGTATGCCTGCTTCTGCCTCCTGCATGTGTGGGATTAAAGTGCACCACCACACCTGGCTCAACCTTGAACTTCTTATTTTCCTGCCTCCACATGATGTAGAGATTACAGGCATGGTTTATATAGTGCTAGGCCTCATGCTAGGCAAGCACTCTACCAACTGAACTACATCTCCAGCCCTCTATAACTTTTTTTTTTTTTTTTTTTTAAGTCTTTTTGAGACCAAGTCTTCTGTAGCTTCTGAGCTTCTGTAGCTGGATTCACTATGGAGGCCAGGCTGGCCTCGAACTCACAGAGATCTGCCTGCTTCTGCTTCCTGAATGCTGGGATCAAAGGCATGCACCACCATGCCGGGCCAAAAGATTTTTTTTACATTTATAGTCATGTGTATGAGTGTTTTGCTTGCATGTGTGTAAGTATACCACTTGTGCAATGCCTGTGGTGGTCAGGAGAAGGTGTTAGATACCCTGGAACTGGAGTTAAGTGGTTGTTAGGCATCATGTGGGTGCTGGAAACTGAACCTGGAGTCTTCTGGAAGAGCAGTAGGTGCTTGTAACCACTGAACCATCTCTCCAGAACCTCTATAACATTTTCATGATGACTGTATTTCCCATTATTTGATTAACCTTTAACAGTAGATTGTAAATGGTATATTGATACTATATTTTTAAAATATTTTGTTATTTTTGGGCTAGAGAGATGACTCAGAGGTTAAGAACACTGGTTGTTCTTGCAGAAGACCTGGGTTCGAATCCCAGCACCCACACGACAGCTAACAACTGTTCATAACTCCAATTCCAGGGTATCCCACAGCCTTGTCTAACCTCCGCGGGCATTGCACAACACAGATGGACTTACCTACATGCAGGCAATACATGCATACATATGAAATAAAAAATAAATATTTTTATTTTATGTATGTGAGTGTATTATCTGAATGTGTGTAAGTGCACCCATGTTGTGCAGTGCCCAAGGAAGACAGAAGAGGGCATTGGATACCCTGGAACTGGAACGGACAGTTAGCCTCCATGTATGAGCTAAGAATCAAACCTCAGTTCTCTGCATGAGTAGTGAGTGCTCCTAACCTCTGAGCCATCTCTCCAGCCCTGATACTGTATTTTTAAAGAGCTATAATGAAAGCCAGACACCTGTACAGATGTACACACTTGTAATCCCAGCACTTGGGAGGCTGAGGTAGGAATATTGGTATGAGTTTGAGGCCAGTCTGGGCTCAGAAAACAAAGAAAAGGATAACTGGCTGTATCTTTTCTTACCTCCCCAGGCTTTTTTTTTTTTCCCTTTGACAGCTTCACACAGGTATATATTGAATTTTAGGCATTTTCACTGCCCATTCCCCTCTCATCGTATGTCCCTCTCCCTCTCCCACTCCCACTGAAAACTTTCTTCTTCCCAACAAGTCTCCTCCCTACTTTCATGTCCTCTGCTTGTGTTTGACCCGCCAAGTTTAGTTAGAGTTGCTGGCATAAGTGTGAGTGGGAGGTTACTGACTGGAGCCTGGGCAGTTATGAGTGGCAATAGCGCCAAAACAAATGACACTCCCTTTTCCAGCTGCCATTAACTGCCAGTCATCTCTTAGGGAGAGATGAGGCCTCCTAAGCCCCCTCAATTAGTTTTGAGTGCATTGCTAAAAGTTGTATTGTTGATTCAAAGGTCATCATAATTTTTAATGATTTGATACTGTTTCTAGATTGGCCATCTAGAAATGCTATACTGGAAAAATTTATATTTTCTTTCTAAGAAGGTCTGATATTATTTTGGATAGAGCTAGTTATATAAATGCTCACTTGTGGTGGATATTTGCACCTAAATTTTTCACAATTACAACAGTGCTGTGTTGGATTCTCGGGAGTATGGATGCCTGTTGTAGAAGCATATCTTTAAGAATCAAGTCTCAGAGGCAAGGTTGCTGGGTCAAACAATTAAAATTGAGTAGACATTTTGAAGTTGCTCTAAATAAGTTGTCTCCAGTAGGTCTTTCCCTATGTTATACATCATTAAGCTTTGAAATCTTCCTAATTTCCATAATTTTTTTATTTTGGGGTATTGAAAGTATGATTATTATCTCATAAGATAGTTGTAACTTGTCAGCAGAGGTGGAAGGATCCTTGCAAGTTCAAGGACAACCTGGTGAGTTCGATGCCACTCAAGACTAGAATGAAACTGTCTCAAAACACAGTTTTTCAGTGAGAATCATTGTGTGTATAGGAGATGGGGATGTGGAAACTGGCCTAAAGAGTCTTAAGTAGTTTGATTACAGTCAGATAGTTGGTGACTGGTATCTGGATTTGAATTACCTTGATTTCAGACTTGTGATACTTCTACTATATTTCAAAGTTTTCTCATGTTTCTCTTAAACAGTAGCAATTTCTTTACTTTTCTTTGGTCCCAGGGCTCCAAGGCCTATACGAGATGACTGAGCATCTAATGACATGCTGGAATCACCTAGTCTCCTTGACTCCTTGAATGAACCCTCCTTCCTGAGCCTTCATAGAGCCTGCACGCTAATTTAGAATGTATATAAATTGATTTTGTTTACTTTAGAAGCCTCCAGTATTTAGAAATGTTAATCTATGTTCCTGACCAAAAAAAAAAGTGTAGACTGAAGGCTGGGCATGGTGGTGCATGCCTTGTAATCCCAGCGCTCAGGAGGCAGAGGCAGGCAGATATCTGTGAGTTCCAGGCCAGCTGGGGCTACAGGGAGACCCTGTCTCAAAAAAAATAATAATAATCCTGCTTATACCCCAGATTCCCTTTATGCCTTCAGTTTCGTTATACTAGCACATATGTAAACCTTTCCCTTGGCTAATATGCTTATTTTGTATGTGTCCCATGTAAGTAAATAACAGGCAGTAGACCAGGCTTAGAAATGTCATTCATTGGTAATTATTAAATGCCAATTATGTGACCTCTAGATCTGTCAAGTCAGCTTAACACATCCTGTGTCTGTGCTGTGTCCTTATACATTAGATTTTATGACAGTGTAGCGTGACATGTCCTAGTGTGATGGTGCACTTCTGTAATGCCTGCTTCTTGGGAGACTGAGGCAGAAGGATCAGAAGTTGAAGGCCAGCCTGGGCAATATAGCAATTACCTGACTCAGAGTGGAGAAACATAGACGTATAAGACACAAACCTGGCATTAAAAAACATTGGAAATCTTATTAGGAATCTTATTTGGGATAATTCATACTGCAAGTATTCTTGGTCTTTTTGAGACAGGCTCTCCTTGTAGCCACAGCTGGCCTGGAACTCACTATGTAGACCAGGCTGGCTTCGAACTTACAGAGATCCACCTGCGTCTGCCTCCCAAGTGCTGGGATTAAAGGCATGCGCCACCACGCCGGGTTCATGCTGCAAGTATTCTAAGTGCATGTTCTGTGCCAGATCTAGGCGTTGGTGACAGCAGTCAGATTGGAAGTAGACAGCTTCTTCTCACCCAGACATTAAACCTTGGGAAACTTCAAGCTAGTGTGAAAGTGGCATAGGAGCAGATCCAGTAAGAGCTTCTTGCTCCTGTGGAAACTTGATATATGATAGAGGTAGCTTAGCAATTTGTTGGGGAGAGAGACAAAACCAGAAATGGCCTGGGACAGTTATTTATGTGGGAAAAAAATTGTTTCCTACTTCCTTCACGCAAATGGAATGAGAACTTGTGCTGATTTGTGGAGAATGATGTGGCCACTTAAATCGTTGGGGTGAAGATAGTAACCAGAAGTCTTCAGCTATCTTTCTGCTCTAGTTAAGACATGGGGTGAGAGTAAATTCTCTCAACCTGCTTGTTTTTCTTTTAGTTACAGATTTGGGTGAAGCTTAAATTTTTGGTAAGTTTGGTGATGTGAGTGGCAGTCTAAATATTTTGGTATTTGAGGTGTCGCTTATCGGGAGCACCAATGTTTCTTCTACAATACAAGTTTAGCAATGTTTCTAACATTTTCTTTCTTGTTTTTTCTTTCTTTTTTCTTCCTTTTACCCTTTAGCTGGTAATCCTTTGGTCCAGCAAGGTGGACAGCCACTCATTCTGACCCAGAATCCAGCCCCAGGCCTGGGTACGATGGTTACTCAACCAGTATTGAGGCCTGTCCAGGTCATGCAGAATGCCAATCATGTGACCAGTTCTCCTGTGGCCTCACAGCCAATCTTCATCACTACCCAGGTGAGAAGGACTCTGAGCTGTGGGATTGGTAGAGGAGATAAAGACTGTAAGCCTTCAGCAGCTTTGACTTGACAGGACCTTCATTACCATTACCATTACCATTACCATTAGGTTTGGGTGTTGTCCATTGAATTGTGGTTTTCCTTTACTGATTCATGTGGAATGCCCAGCATGGCCAAGTGAGATTTCCTATTCATACCCCTCAGGGGTCTGTTGATTTGATTAAGGTCTGGGCAGAAATCAGTGGAAAAACTAGGATTAGGAAGCCTTGTACTTGGCTTGAGAGAGTTACCTTTTGTTTGGGCTTTTTCTCTCACAGGGTAAATCCATTGACTTTTGAAGATATATGTATGAAATTAGTGATCTTTGAAAAGGAAGATTTAACATAGTGTGTAATGATTTGAAGTTGAAAGCCCAAATCTGAATGAAATCTGAAGGCAAATGATTCTCTAATTATGGCTTCCTGAATTATAAAATCTCTCTTACTAATTTCTCAAGAGGTTTATGGCCTTTTAAGTGGACTTTGGGAACAATTTCTTAGGATTGTTTATATGTTGGGTCACTCCATTAAATACTATTAAGTGGTGTTGGTTTTTTCCCCTTCAAAGCACCAGTCTATGGATGCACAGTTTGGGTGTTTTTTTGTTACTCAGTAGTTTGTGAAATAACCTGGGTGTGGTGGCACATGCCTATAATCTCAGCCCTTAGGAGGCTAAGGCAGGAGAATTGTTACAAGCCAAGCCTAGCCTGGGCTACATAGTAAGAACTAGTCTCAAAGCAAGCAAGAAAAAAAAAAAGACTGCAAATTATGAATTTGTGGCCAGCCTAGATTATATAGCAAGACCCTGTCTCAAAAAGAAGAATGAGAGAGTGAGGAAAAGAAAAACACCCCACAAAAACCCAGAATGGCTAAATTTTTGCATTTCAATTATTTGATAGCTCTCTAACTCTAGACAGAGGACCATTAGGTAAGAATGTGGGAATTTTTTTATAGAGATTATGCTGTAGTCAGTGTTAGGGTTAGTTAGTTGCTTTCCCTATTAAAGATTGTTTTGCTTTTTAATACAGGGATTTCCTGTAAGGAATGTTCGGCCTGTACAAAATGCAATGAATCAGGTTGGAATTGTGCTGAACGTACAGCAAGGCCAAACGGTTAG
Source organism: Nannospalax galili (assembly GCF_000622305.1). Classification (NCBI taxonomy): domain Eukaryota; kingdom Metazoa; phylum Chordata; class Mammalia; order Rodentia; family Spalacidae; genus Nannospalax; species Nannospalax galili. Next base: position 981,332 of record NW_008333404.1, read on the forward strand.
ACCAATTACACTAGTCCCAGGTAAGGAAAATGTTTATATCCATTTGGAATGAGCAGTCATCCAGAAAATTTGTTTTTATTTCAAAATACTCTAGATTATTTAAAAGCTTGTATTTGAAGAAAAATTTAAATACAAGAATTTTAATGATTTCAGCAAATTTAAAGAAATAATAGTTTTCTAACCTTTGGCCAAGGTGGTGATTTTATTTTTGTATTTAACTTTTCACCACCCTTCATGAGGTAAAATAAGGGTTATCTAGTCATTTTCAGCATCTGGTATTTTAGTCAGCTATTATTTGTTATACTGAAAGAATATTATTAATGCATACTCACAAACTCATACTTCATGCACATGTACTCATTTATGTGGTAGTATTATACATTTAGTTTTGTATATAGCATAGGTTTTAGATACACAGCCAGGCATGGTGGCATATTCTTGGAATCCCAACATTCAGGAGGCTGACGCTACATAGCAAGATTCTGTCTCAAACACAACCCAAAAACCTTTAGATAGAAATTAAGTAAATGACATATCCTAGAAGATCATGCTACCGATGACCATAGAGTGTTGTGCGTTTTCCTCCACGTTACATTTCTTGTGTGTTAAATTTTCTACAATTCACAAAAAATTATTTTTAAAAAATTTCTACAACGGAGGCCAAAAAGAGTAACTTTTATTAGTTGTATATACGGGCACCTTGTTACCAATGAGGTACCTCAAGGGTAAAGGCACTTGTCTCAAAGCCTGACAACCTGAATTTGATACCTGGAACCAACATGAAAGAAGGTAAGAACTGGCTCCCACAAGCTGTCCTCTGACCTCCACAAGTACACCATGGCATATGTGCACTCACACATGTGTGCACTCACAGGCAAGGGTAAAACACTAAATAAAGGGGCCTCTATAGTTTTCCTTAAAAAAATGTTTGTTGTTCTCAGAGCCCATGGGGTTTTTAGGCCGTAAGTCTGATTAGAGTACCCTGTAACGTTGTGGTGCTCCATAAATATTTCTCAGTGGACTTACTTATAAATGTTCCAGAAAATATTCTCCTTTCGGACATCCTAGACATAGTTTGTACTCCTTGAGTTTAAAGAAAATGGACAATTCCATTAGAACTCTGAGTAAGAAGAATTTGAGGACCACATTTGCCCTTTGGCCTATGTAAACCCTTTCTGCCTCCCACTCCTTCTAGTTCTAAGCTCAAGTTATAATTTGTATTCTTAGGATAAGGTGTGGAAGGTGCTTGGGAAGGGGTTGATAGGAATCATCTTCAGTTTAATGTTTTTAAGTTACTTAGGATAATTTCTTTTGTCAGGTGAACAACTGTTTCTTAGACTTGAGGATCAAAATTACTCTTGTTAACCCCTGATGGTTAACTTAATCAGTTTGGGGAAATAGCTGTTTTCCTGTTCTTGTGTTTCTAGGAAAGGCAAATAAATGGATTATAGGTGAGCTCATTGTGAAGGTTTGGTACTTTTCTTTGTCTCTCTTTTAAAAGCCCCAGGTACGCAGTTTGTTAAGCCGACAGTTGGAGTCCCACAGGTGTTCTCTCAGATGACCCCAGTGAGGCCAGGTTCCACAATGCCCGTGAGGCCCACCACCAACACCTTTACAACCGTCATCCCAGCTACTCTCACCATTCGAAGCACCGTCCCACAGTCACAGTCACAGCAGACCAAGTCCACTCCCAGCACTTCCACCACTCCCACTGCCACACAGCCAACCTCATTGGGGCAGCTAGCTCTTCAGCCTCCAGGCCAATCCAACCAGACCTCGAATCCCAAGCTAGGTGAGACTTGGGATTTTGAGATGGCAGGCCACTATGGGTAGTGGGTAGGGAACAGATGATTTTCACTTAGTCAATGTAGCTCCTTCCTTCCCCTCTCCACCTGCAGTGAGCATTGCCAGCTTTGTCACTGTGAAGCGACCTGGGGTTACAGGTGAAAATAGCAATGAAGTGGCCAAATTGGTGAATACCCTTAACACCATCCCTTCCCTGGGCCAGAGTCCTGGGCCCATGGTAGCGTCCAACAACAGTTCTGCCCACAGTGCTCAAAGAACCAGTGGACCCGAATCATCAGTGAAAGGTAATGTGAGAGACTGGGTCGTCCAGTCATTGAAAAACATTGATAAAGCATTTATTGATTGAAAGTATTCTGGAGAAATAAAACAGAATCTATGTGCTTTAATTTGCTTAATATAGGTGTTTAATTTGTTTGGAATATTAGTGTAGTAAAAGAAATACCCAGTTAGGAAAAATATGACTGCATCAGCTACAAGAATTCTTTACATAATTGTGCTTTGGCAATTGATTAGCAAAGTGGATGGATTGATCATGGAGGCTGGCCTCAAACTCACAAAGATCCACCTACCTCTACCTCCCAAGTGCTGGGATTAAGGGCATGCGCCACCACGCCCAGCTCTGAGCTGATTTTTGAAGTTGAGATTTGTTAGAGAGGTTTGCCGATGGAGAAGGATATGAATGTGAGGATTTTCAGTGGTCTAGATCAGGGGTTGCTAAACCTTCTGTAAAGGACCCCTTGTAAAAATGTTATAGACTTTGAGCACAATATGATCTCTGTCCCAAGTATTCATCTGTATAGATGCAGCTGCAGAGAGTACGTATGAATGAATAAGCTGTACTGTGTTCCACTAAAAATATTTATGAACTCTGAAATTGGAATTTCATGTAATTTTTATTAGCCATAATTTTCTTTTGCTTTTGTTTCAACTTATTTTAAAATGTTGAGGGGCTGGAGAGATGGTTCACTAGCTGCTCCTGCAGGACCTGGGTTCTGTTCTCAGCATCCACATGGCAGCTGAAACCATCCCTAACTCCAGTTCCAGGGAATTGGAGACCTTCTTTTGGCTGCCTCAGGTACTGCACGCATGAGTGCACTTACCGGCAGGTGGCTTTCTGTGAGTTTGAAGCCATTCTGTTCTCTACAGCAAGTTGCAGACCAGTCAGGGCTGCATAGTGAGACCACATCTAAAAAACAAAAACGTGTCTGGACATGGTAGCACATGCCTTTAATCCCAGCACTTCCAAAGCAGAGGCAGGTGGCAGAGACAGGAAGATCTCTGTGAGTTCACTGCCAGCCTAGCAAATTCCAGGCCAGCTGAGACTACAGGGATACCCTGCCTCAAAAAGACAGACAGAAAGACAGACATAACAAAACCTGTAAAGAATTGAAGTTGGACTTCTATTTTCCATTCAATATAAAAATGAAAGTGGACCAAAGACCTAAACACGGGAGCTCTAAAACTCTTCAAAGAGCTCCACATGAAGTTGGGCATGGTGTGGTACATGTCTGTAATCCCAGCACTCAGAAGACGAGGAGGTTTGCTGTGAATTTGAGACCAACTTGGGCTACACAGTGAGTCATTACCTCAAGAATCAAAAACCAAAAAAAAAAAAAAAAAGAATATTGTGGGGAGGGTCAGGTCACTGAGGAGATGGCTCAGTCAGTAAAGTACTTCTTGTGCAAAAATGAGGACCTGAGCTCAGGCCCCCACCACCTAAGTAAAAACCAGCATGGTGGGGCATGCCTATATCCCCAGCGCTGCAGGGGAGATGTGGATCCTGGGAGCTCACTGGCCAGTCAGTCTAACTGAAATGGTGAGCTCCAGGTTCAGCTGAAGATAGATCCTGTCTCAGAAAATAATGGAGAGAGAACAGGAAAGCTGGCTCAGTGGTTGAGAGTGCTTATTCTTTCCGAGAACCTGAGTTTGCTTCCCAGCACCCACAGTGGGTAGCTTGCAACAGCTTGTAATTCCAGCTCTAGAAGACCTGAAGCCTTCTTGTGGCTTCCAAGAATTCACATGCATGTGTGCACACGCACACACACACACACGCATAAATAAATAAAAATAAATCTTAAAAAGTAATGTGGTGTGTGATAGTGGAAAATAACTGCTGTCAACCTTTGACGTCTACATGTGCACACAGGTGAGCACACCACATGTGTACACACATGCATACACCATGCATACACAAAAGAGAAAATGAGGCTGGAGAGATGACCCTGCAATTAAAAGCACTGGCTGCAGAGAACCCAGGTTTCATTCCCAGCACCCACATGTCGGCTAACAGCTGTCCGTAACCCCAGTTCCAGGGAAATCCAATGCCCTCTTCTGGCATTGCATGACATGGGTCACTTACACACATGTAGGCAATAATACACTCATACACATAAAATAAAAACAATACATTTTTAAAAAGAGAGAAATGGCTTGATAGTTACATGTGCCTGTAGACAGACTCAGCTACTCATGGCACTGAAAAAGAATTGCTTATACGCAGTAGATCAAGGCAAATCTAGGCAATGCTAAGATCCTATCTTAAAAATAAATGGCTGAGTGTGGTGGCTCATGCCTGTAATCCAGCACTTGGGTGGTTGAAACATGAAGATTACTGTGGGTGAGTTCAAGGTCAGCCTGGGCTACAGATTAAGACTTTGTCTCAGAAAAATACACACACACACACACACACACACTCACACTCACACTGAGAGCACCTGCCTATCATATGAGAAGCCTTGGGTTTGATTCCCATACACTACCAAAAAACAACCGACGAACAACAAAAATTCCTGAAAGAAAAATTGATGATACTAGATTTCATGGTGTTTTCTATATTTCTTAGATATGAAAAGCACAGACAGGAGAACAAAAAATGCTAAATTTGAAATTTAAAACTTATGTGCATCAAAGAACACTAACAGTGAAAAAAGGAACCCACAGAATGGGAAAAAGTATAATGTATTAACGGTTTACTACCAATAATACCTAAACAATTTGTGTACTCTGTAACAACAGCAAAAACCCAACCCAGGGGCTGGAGAGGTGGCTCAGCAGTTAAGAACACTGGTTGTTCTTACAGAAGATCCAGGTTTGAATCCCAGCACCCACATGGCAGCTAACAACTGTCAGTAACTCCAGTCCCAGGGATCCAACAGCCCCTTCTGACCTCTGCAAGCATTGCACAACATGGGCACACTTACCTACATGCAGGCAATACATACTAGACATAAAATGAAAATAATAAAATTTTTTTAAACACCCAACCCAACAAAAGATGAGGGAAAAGCAGACTGGCAAGATGACTCAGCGGGTAAAGGTGCCTGCCACCAAGCCTGATGACCTGAGGTCAATCCCTAGAGCTCAGTTAACCCAGGCTCAGAAAGACAAATCCACATGTTCTCTCTCAGAAGTAGATCCTAATTTCTAATTTTTATATATGTGTATTTGTGTGGGAATAAGTGTGGATACAGGCTAGGGAAAGGAACCTGAGCGGGGAGGGCTTTAAGGGAGGAAAGTAGGAAGTGACAGAGCCCTTGTGATGGGAAAGTGGAAGGGAAACACTGGGGTGGAAGGGCACTAGCAGGGACCAGTTGATAAGGGAGAGGAGTGGGTAGGAATAGAAGGTCAATCAGAACTTGAGGAAGCCTGTTATTTTGTATACTAATTTAAAAAATTGTAAGTGAAACAGAGGATTTAAGATTATGAGAAAACATCACCTTTATCTAGCTAAACAATTTCTTTATTTCTGTTTGAAATATATAGACTTGAATGGATCAGATTCAGTGTCAGAATAGTAAAATGAAGTTAAATATTTTTAATATTTTAAAATTATTTTTATTTTATGTGTATGAATGTTATGCCTGCATGTATGTAAATGCACCCATTTCATACAGTGCCCGCAGAGGACAGAAGGGGACCCAGGTCTTCTGTTTTTGTTGAAATAGGCTCATTCGTTACTTTACCAAAAACAATTATAGGGAGCTGGAAAGATGGTCCAGCTTGCAGGGCACATGCCTTTAATTCTAGTACGAGGGAGGCAGAGGCTAGTCTGGTCTATGCAGTGAATTCAGGCCAGCCAGGGCTACATAATTAGACCCCATTTCAAAAAAACAAAAATGTAACAAATGGGGCCAGCAATATGGCTCAGCAGGCAAAGGCACTTGATGTTAAGCATGACAACCTGAGTTTGATCTCTGAACCCCCGCAGTGGAAAGAGAGCACCAACTCCTGCACATTCTTCTCTGACCTCCACATGGGCATGCATGCATGCTTTGGGAGTTCTGCTCTTGAGGATGTACGGAAAAGGAGTGAGGCCAGGCATAGTGGTGCATGCCTTTAATCCCAGCACTTGGGAGGCAGAGGCAGGTGGATCTCTGAGTTCAAGGCCAGCCTGATCTACATAGTGAGTTCTAGGTCAGCTGGGGCTACAGGGGGACCCTGTCTGAAAAAGATGCCCCCCCTCCCAAAAAAAGAAGAATCGAAAGCCGGGACTACTAGAATAGACACTTACACACCTGTGTTCCTAACAACATCATTCATAGCAGGTGAAAGGTGAAAGCAGCCCATATATCCATCAGATCATGAATGGATACACAAAATGTGGCATATATACAAAATGACATATTTCCAGGCTTAAAAAGGAAGTCATTTTGCCATATGTTAGAACACGGAGAACTCTGAAGGTATTATAATCTTTGTTTGATTTTGCTTTTTAAGACAGACCCTGTAGCCCCAGCTGCCCTCAAATTCACTATGCTGACCAGCCTGGCTTCCATCTCACAGAGTTCCTCCTACCTCTGTCTCCTGAGTACTAGAATTAAAAGTATGCACCATCATACCTGGTGGAGGTGTCTTTTAATAGGCAAGAGTTTCAGTTCTCAGCCAAATATGTTGGTGCACACCTATAATGCCAGCACTCAAGAGGCTGAGTCAGGAGGATTGCTGCAAGTTCAAGGCCCCATCTAGGGTTACATAACAAAGACCTGGTTTCAGAAAGCCCCGGTATCATGCATGTCTGTTTTCCTAGCCCTTGGGAGGTGGAAACAGGGGGATTAAGAGTTCAGAGTCTACCTCTGCAACATACTATATTCAAGGCCAGTCTGGGCTACATAAGACCCTTTCTGAGACAAAACTCCCCGAGAACAGTTTCAGTTCTGTAAGTTGATTTCTAGAAATTATACAACACTGTGAATATACATAATACCATGAGGTATACCCTTAAATGGGTAAGATGGTATTAGGAGTTAAGAGTGTGAGTCACACATAGTGGTCTCTCACGCTTGCTGCTTATTCTTGGATTTCTTTTCAAGGAGTATTTAGTCCTGAACGAGTATGCTGTGTGAATCATAACAGTTCTTTTTCCTTCTTCCAGTGACCTCTTCCATGCCAGTGTATGACATCCAGGAAACTGCTGGGCGGAAAATTTGTCCACGGTGCAGTGCTCAGTTCCGTGTTACTGAAGCTTTGAGGGGTCATATGTGTGTAAGTGATGCTACCTGGGAAAAGGATCCAGCTACTTCTGCCTCTAATATTGGAAGCCTGGAAAACAGTATCTAAACTCTTTTAGAAAAGAGCTATGTATTTTGGAATGTGATAGGATGTATTTAAAAACCATCAATACATAATGTAAACTTACTGTCTTAGCATGGTAGATTTGAAACTGCAGAGAACAGGTTTTGTTGTTTTGTTTTGTCTTTTTGAGACAGGGTCTCCCTGTAGCTCCAGCTGGCCTAGAACTCACTATATAGACCAGGCTGGCCTCGAACTCACAGAGAGCCACCTGCCTCTGCCTCCCAAGTGCTAGGATTAAAGGTGTGCACCATCACACCCAGCTGAGAACAGGTTTTTTAGAAACTATTAAGTGCCATTAGGTGAATCCAAAGCTACTCCCTGGTTTCGACTTTATAGTCTTGTAATTTTTGGTATTAGTCCATTGCAGAGGTTGGAGCTTCTTTTCTGCCAGAAAATGTAGAGTCACATGATGCTAGTACACACTTCAAGACAGGTAGGAGGAAAAAGTAGAAGACATTGTGCTCAGGGTCCTCTGGACATACAATAGGGAAAGACTGAGCCCTGGTCCTACTCTAGAAAACTGAAGGATGAAAGCTGGATAAGAAATGCCTTAACGTTAAGTCAGGTGTAGTGAGTGATGTATGCCTGTAGTCCCAGCTACCCAGCAGGCTGAGGCAGAGGATCATGTGAGCCTAGTGGCTAGCCTGAGTAACATAATGAGCTCTCTATGTCCAAAAAATGCCGCTCATCACTTAGATTAACAAAACCATTACCAGGAACTATTGGTGACATTAAGGAGTCAGGATAACCAGAATGATGAGATGCCCTCTTTCTTCATAGTACTGCTGCCCAGAAATGGTTGAATACCAGAAGAAAGGAAGGTCCCTGGATTCCGAACCCAATGTCACAGCAGCAGCAAAGCCCTCCTCCCCTGAGAAGACAGCTCCTGTTACTTCTACACCCTCTTCTACACCTATTCCTGCTCTGTCACCCCCTACCAAAGTACCAGAGCCAAATGAGAATGCTGGTGATGCTGTCCAGACCAAGCTTATTATGCTGGTAGATGACTTTTACTATGGACGGGATGGGGGCAAAGTAGCCCAACTCACAAGCTTTCCTAAGGTTGCCACATCTTTCCGATGCCCTCATTGTACCAAAAGGCTCAAAAACAACATTCGGTAAGTATTGAAAAGCCTTGGAGATAACCATGCATAAAAGTAGATTTAAATTGTCTACATATTTAAGTGTTTTAGAAATCATCCTATGATTCAATCTTCCTGGACTTAATTAAGTCAGTAAGCAGTATTGTTGAAGGGGAGGTATTGTAGTAGTAAACGTTAGCTTATCTTACTGGGCTAAGAAAAGGACTGCCCCAAATAGAGGAAGTTGGGGGAGAGCAAATAATGGTTGTTTATAACGCTACCGTTATATTTCTCAGAATTACCGATTTTGTTTTCGGTCCTTTCTCCTTGCACTGTGCTACAGATTCATGAACCATATGAAACACCACGTGGAACTCGATCAGCAGAATGGCGAGGTGGATGGTCATACTATCTGCCAACACTGTTACCGCCAGTTTTCCACGCCCTTCCAGCTCCAGTGCCACTTGGAAAATGTTCATAGTCCCTATGAATCTACTAGTAAGTTTGAAAACTGAAACTCTAGAGGGAGCTTATTATATTTACATGCAGGTGATAGTGTTAGAGAAAGTTCTTTGTCCTATTGTCTGTCAAAGCCTGATTTTAAAGTACTTTACCACTAGCCAGGCGTGGTGGCACACATCTTTAGTCCCAGGACTTGGGAGTCAGAGGCAGGCAGATCTCTACGAGTTCAAGGCCATCCTGATCTACGTAGTTCCAGGCCAGTTGGGGCTACAGGGAGACCCTGTCTCAAAAAGACAAAAAAAAAAAAAAAGTACCACTAAAATAGCTTTCAGTGAAATATATATTAGAATGTTATAATTGTGTGTCCTACAAAAGAAAAAACACAAGACTGAATAAGCATAGAACAATTAAGCCATTTGCTTAAAACACACTTGTATTGAGTTGACATTTTGAGAATGTGAGCCTAATGTTCAGAATATTTCTAATGGCCTTTAGAAGAGTTCCAGTTTTGTTGAAAACTCAAAAAATATGTAAGTATAGGAGCTTACATAGTTACAGCTGATCGAATAAGACAATTATTACATGCCAGCTATAATGGCTCATACTTGTAACCAGAGCACTCAGGAGACTGAGGCAGGAAGATCGCTGAGTTAAAGGCCAGCCTGGGCTACATATTGAGACCCTCATCTCAAAACAGGAAGACAATAGTACAAACGTGCTTTATATGAGAGCAGTGATTGGTAAAATAATTCAGAGAAGGGAAAAGATCTTGTGGTCAGGTTTCATGGAAAGTTGTGGCTTTAACTTTTAGGGTTCTTAAATGTATGAGGAACTAAGACAGATGCAAATTAATAAGAAAAGCAGCAGGGGGGTATGCCGGAGAGATTTCTCAGCTGTCAAAAGCACTGGCTGCTCTTCCAGAGAACCTGGGTTTGGTCTCCAGCGCCCACATGAGAGCTAACAACCATTTGTAACCCCGGTTCCTGGGGATCTGACACCACTTTCTGGCCTCCTTGGCACACATAAATGCTGCAAAGTATTCATATACACATAAAATAATAGATTTAAAATTTTTTTAAGCTGGGTGTGGTGCCACATGCTTTTAGTCCCAGCAGTCGGGAGGCAGAGGCAGGTGGAGTTCTGTGAGTTCAAGGCCAACCTGGGGCTACAGGGAGACCCTGTCTCAAAAAGACCAAAAAAAAAAAAAAAATTATTATTTTTTTTTTTAAATAAGAAAAGTGGTTAGGGGATTAGAAACAGTATGACCAAAAGCATAAAAACAAAAACAAAATTCACTTGTTACAAATTAAAAGCTTTGAATCTCTGAGATGTAGCTCAGTTGAATGAGCGCTTGCCTACTATATCCAGGTCCCTGGGTTTGATCTCCAGGAGTGTCAGAAATCCAAAGCCATCCTTAGCTATGTGGTTAATTTAAGGCTAGCCTGGACTATTTGAGACCCTGTCTCAAAGAAAAAGAAAGTACTACCGTGAATTAAGCAATAAGGACATCTGTTATATAATTTAGCTGAGAGATCTAGAGGTAAGGCAGCCTCAGTCTTTCCTCAATTTCTTTTTTTGTATATAAAATGTTTGACATTGTGTGTGTGTGTGTGTGTGTGTGTGTGTGTGTGTGTGTGTGTACACGCATGCACTCCCCTCTACCTGTGGAGCCATCTCCACAGCTTCCTGAGTCCTTCTTATGACTAAATGTTGTGTTCTCTTTATAGCTCCTTGGACATAATGTAGTCATAGTCCCGCTTTTGTTAACAGTTAACTGTCAAGAGAAACAGAATTATGAGAAGTGGTTTAGACTAGTGCTGGTCAATAGAAATAGTTTTGAATTGCAATTTAAAAATTCTTAGTAGTCATTTTAAATAAAGTAAAAGAAAGAAAAAAGGTAAAACTGATTTTAATGGTTTTTTTTTTTTTTTTTTCCCTTTGGTCTTTTTGAGACAGGGTCTCCTTTGCAGCCCCATCTAGCCTGGAACTCACTATGTAGACCAGGCTGCTTCTACCTCCCGAGTGCTGGGACTAAAGCTGTGCCCTACCATGCCCAGCACTAATTTTAATAGTTTTTTAAAAAAATACTTAATTATTTGTATTTTATGTGTATGAATGTATTGCCCGAATGTGTATAAGTGCACCCGTGTCATGCAGTGCCTGAGGAGGTCAGAAGAAGGTGTCGGATTCCCTAGAACTGGAGTTATGGATGGTCATTAGCCACCATGCGGGTGCTGGGAATGGAACCCGGGTCCTCTGCAAGAACAGTTACTGCTCTTAACTGCTAAGCTAGCTCTCCAGCCCCTTAATAGTTTTAATTAGTTTTAATTTAAGGCAATCTTTCTAAAATACTAACATGATCAAAAAATTTAAGCGAAATGATACTTTTTTCCTTTAAGAAATAGAATTTGTTGTTATTGTTGAAGTAAGATCTCATTTTATATCCCTTGCTGACCTGGAACTCACTAGGTAGACCAGGCTGGTCTCAAACTCACAATCTGCCTGCTTCTGCCTTCCAAGTGGTAGGGTTTGTGCACTGGGCTGGAGAGAGGACGCACCCATTAAGAGCACTGGTTGCCCTTGCAAAAGATCTGGGTTTGGTTCCTAGCACCCACTTAACAGCTAACAACCATTGGTAATTCCAGTTCTGGGGGATCCAACACCCTCTTCTGAGCTCTGTGGGTATTGTATGACATGGGTGCCTTTATACACATGCAGGCAATATGCCCACACACATAGAATTTTAAAAATTGTGCGCCACCATGCCCAGCCAAGAAACAGTTTTTAAAATGCAAATCTCAGGATATACTATATTCTAAGTTTTCAGTAGCCACATGTTGCTGGTGTCTTTCATATTGAACAGTGAAACGTTGGACTAGTCTTTTGGGAATAGACTAGATACTGTGTATAATCATTGTGATCCTATGGTTTGATGTCAGTATAGCCAATTAAGGTTTACACTCCAGCCTCAGTCATTCAGCGGAAGGTGTACCAAAACTGAACCCAGGGCCTCAGGGACTCAAGTGTTAGACAAACACGATCACTGAGCTATATCTCCAGCCCATTGCTCATTGTTTTTGTTTTCATTTTTGTTTGTTGAGACAGGGTCTTACTGTATATAGCCCAGGCTAGTTTCAAACTGGAGGCAATCCTCTTGCCTCAGCCTCCCAAGTGCTAGAATCCTAGTTGTGTGTTGTCATGCCTGGTGTTCTCACTCATACTAATCTGAAGGGCAGGTTATTGTCAGTCCACTTGTGTATGGACCTGCTCAGTCATCTCATTGGCCCTTTGAACCTCATTAAGATTTGTACTGTCAGAACAGAGAAATGCCTTTTCTTCATATATGGCAGGGTTTTCTTTTCTTGTACTTGTTTGTAACAGATGCCTTTATACCTGTTATACCAGCATAATGTGAAAGTCATTTATTTTTAATGCTGTTAATATTTTTCAACTTGTTGCTTTTTCATTTTAGAGGGAAAGTTTTTATTTTTTGAAGTACTTACAGGTATCCTGACATTTCATCTCTAAATGTATCTGGGGAAAGGGCTGGAGAGATGGCTCAGCGGTTAAGAACACTGACTGTTCTTGCAGAGGACCCGGGTTCAAATCCCAGCACCCACATGGCAGCTAACAACTGCCATAACTCCAGTTCCAGGGTATCTAACAGCCTCGTCTGTCCTCCGCAGGCATTTCATGATACTGGTACACTTACCTACATGCAGGCAATACACACTTATACATAAAATAAAATAAAAATAATAAATAAAATGTTTTTTAAAACTTAAATGTTTCTGGAGAAAGAAAGGTAATTTTCTGTATATAGCCACAATACCTTTTCCAAGATCTGGCATAATTAATCAAAAATCCTTAATATCAAGGCAACAAGAAGGTCCCAGCAGGTAAAGGCAGTTGCTGCTAAGCTTGATGACCCAAGTTCCATCCCTAGAACCCACATGGTAGAAGAAGAGAGCTGACTCCCACAAATTGTCCTGACTGCTACAAGCATATCCTAGTATGCACATGTGCATGTATGTACACATACAAAGAAATTAAGATTTAAAAAATAAATCTTGCCAGACATGGTGGTGCATGCCTTTAATCCCAGCACTCAGGAGGCAGAGAAAGGCAGATCTCAGTAAGATCAAGACCAGTCTGATATACATAGCGGGTTCTAGGCCAGCTGGGCTACAGAGAGACTCTGTCTCAAAAATACATGAATAAATAAATAAATATAAGTAAGTAAACTTAAAAGTAAATTTTTAACGTTATATGATATTTAATCTGTTATCAAAATTCCTGAATTTTCCCCCAAATTTCAGTGGTTCATCATATTTATAGTAACAGTGTAATCTATTTTAAAGATTTATTTATTTAGGGGTGTGGGTGTTGGGGGGACAGTGTGTGTATGCATGCCCACAGAGGTCAGAGAGAGCATTGGATCCCCTGGAACTAGAGATACAGGCAGTTCTGAGCTGCATGATGTTGGTACTGAGTTCAAAATTGGGTCCTCTGGAAGAATAGCAAATGCTCTTAACCTCTGAGCCTGTTTGTCCTGAGACACGGACTTGCAGTATAGCCCTGCCTGGCTGGCTTGGTACTCACTATATAAGCCCAGGCTGGTCTGGAACTCACAGCAGTGCTGCTTCAGTCTCCTGAGTGCTGGGATTACAAATGTGTACCACCATGCCCAACACATGACAACAGAAGTAGTAATAGCATGCCATTTTTCTTCACGCTTGTTTAAGGGCAGTGCTTGAGTTTGAAGCACTTATGTGTTTCTTGGATTCTTTTACAGTTTTGTTAGTGTGTGTACACGAAAGACAAAAAAAAGGACATTAGAACTGAAGTTATGGACATGTGGGTGCTGGGATTCGAACCTGGGTCTTCTGCAAGAACAGACATTGCTCTTAACAATTAAGACGTCTTTCCATCCCGTAGTATGTTCTTTTATTTGTTTTGCCATGCTAGGGATCAGACCCAGGGCCTTATTCATGCTCAGAAAGAACTCTGCCACTGAGCTATATCCCCACAGTCTTTTCGGTTATATCTGAAAACCTTACAGCTTTTCCTCATTCTTCAAGGCAGAATTTTCTTATTTATTACTCCTTGTAGCACCTAACAAACTTCCAAGCAGTAGTTCTAAGTGAATTGGGACTCTTGTGAAAATTAACACAAAACCTGTGAACACTCCTGGAAAAATAGACATTTTACTTTTCTGCAAATAATTTCAGAGGATATATGGATATTTCGAGCCTGATTTCATAGGCCTAAGACTTAAAACCTTGGACTTCTGTGTATTTTATTCTAAAGAAGTATTTCAGCATCACTTATTTAGGAAGTCAGAGGGTGTGTCATTGTCTATAATAGTACTTAAAGCTCTAAACCTGTTATTTCTATATTTGGAAAACCAGTGAAAGAAGAAAATCACAAATATGCCCCCTTTTTTGACCATACTTTATAATTCAAGCTGTGGACCAATTAAAATTTTTACCAAAATTGTTAAAAATATTGTATGTGAGTGTATTGTAAGTGCCCAGTGTCATGCAGTACCCACACAGGTCAGAAGAGGGCGTCAAATTCACTGAAATTGGAGTTACAAATAGTTGTTAGCCACCTTATAGATACTGGGAACTTAGGTCCTCTGTAAGAGCAGCCAGTGCTCTTAACTGCTGAGCCATCTCTCCAGCCCCCAAAATTTGTACCAAAAATTTATAATTGTTGGGCATGGTACTACACACCTTTAATTCCATTGCTCAGGAGGCAGAGGCAGACAGATCTCTCTGAGGTCAAGGCCAGCCTAGTCTGCATAGCAAGTTTCAGGCCAGTTGGGCCTACAGGGAGACCCTATCTCAAAAAAAACAAAGGAAAAAAATAGAATGTCTATGATTTAAAATGCAAACAATTCACAAACTAGAGTGGAACTTTGGTAAAAAGTCTCAGCTAGAGACATGGGGATGTTGTCATTAGCAATACAAATGTCAGGGCAGGCTGGGCATGCTGGCTCATGCCTTTAGTCCCAGCACTCGGGGAGGCAGAGGCAGGCAGACTTCTGTGAGTTCCAGGCCAGCTACAGGGAGACCCTGTCTCAAAAAAGACCAAAAAAAGAGAAATGTTAGGGCAGAACCATTTGAAGATGTGAGGAAACTGATTTGTGATTGAAAATGAGAATGCAGGAGTCAGAAGAAAGACCCTGAGGACATTGGTCTTATTTTTCAGATGCATTTGTTTTGTTTTTATTTTATGTGTATATGTTTGCCATGCATGTATGTAAGTGCACCATGTGCATGCAGTGCCTACAGAAGCTAGAAGAGTTCCTCTGGAACTGGAGTTAACAGACAGTTATTAGCCACCGTGTGGGTGCTGGGAACCAAACCCAGGTGCTCTGTAAGAGCAGTCAGTGCTCTTAACCACTGGGCCATCTCTCCAGCCCGTAGGTACATTTATTGATTTTTTTTTATTTTTTTGTCTTACAGCCAAGTGCAAGATCTGTGAGTGGGCATTTGAAAGTGAGCCCCTGTTTCTCCAGCATATGAAGGACACTCATAAGCCTGGAGAGATGCCTTACGTTTGTCAGGTATTGCTTTTTTTCTCTGGGATGTTTTAGCCATTTTCCTCTCAAACTGAATTCAAAGAATCCATTAATGAATGAATTCCTAAATACCTACCTCATGTACTCTGATAACTATGGAAAGAATAAACAACACAGTTTCTATATTTAGGATTTTCTAAAGGAGAAAATCATAGAAGAACATAACGACAAGTATAATACCCAGACAGGGAACACGTGCATGTCCTGAGAGTGTGTTCATCTCCTGAGCTTGCCCTCTGGAGGTAGACAGAGAATGCTTCTATTCCTTAGAGAATATAGATAGTTCTCAGACTTTCTGGTCTTTCCTGTTTTTATCACTGCTAAAAATGTCATTTATACAGACCCGCATTACAGAATCAGAACAACATCTATGCATTAAAGAATTACCCCCCCACCCCATGTTGCTACCACTTTTTACCTGTACTGTCTTTCTCAGGTGTGTCAGTATCGCTCCTCTCTCTACTCTGAGGTGGATGTCCATTTTCGGATGATCCATGAAGACACCCGGCATTTGCTCTGCCCCTATTGCCTGAAGGTCTTCAAAAATGGCAATGCCTTCCAGCAGCATTACATGAGGCACCAGGTACCAGGCACCAAGCAATCGTGTATTCTCATTTAATTTTTAAATGCTCAAGCAGAGATAATTTTGGTAGAAAAGATACTGTTTTACCAAAGTCATTCAGTTTCTATTACATGTCATACACTAGTCTAGATGTTAAGAGATTAGTGATATGGGGCTGGAGAGATGGCTCAGCAGTTAAGAACACTGTGTGTTCTTGCAGAAGACCCAGGTTCAAATCCCAGCACCCACATGGCAGCTAATAACTGTCCATAACTCCAGTTCCAGGGGATCTGATGGCCTCTTCTGTCCTCCGCAGGCATTGCACAACACAGGCGCACTTACCTACATGCAGGCAATACACGCTACACATAAAATAATAATAAATAAAATATTTAAAAAATTATTATCTAAGACAGATATGGTGGTGCCCACTTTTAATCTCAGCACTCAGCAGGCAAAGGCAAGTGCATCTCTGTATGATCAAGCCCAACTTGGTCTATATAGTGAGTTCAGGCCAGCTGGGACTACATAGAGAAATTCTGTCCCCCAAAATGACAATAATAATACTAATAATATGGGGCTAGAGAGATGGCTCAGTGGTTAAGAGCACTGGCTGCTCTTACAAAGGACTGGAGTTTGGTTCCCAGAGCCCACATGGTGGCTAAGAACTGTCCATAATTCCAGTTCCAGGGGAATCCGAAGCCCTCTTCTGACCTCCACGGCATTGCACAACACAGGTGTACTCTCATACATGCAGGCAATACACTTGTACACATAAAATAAGAATAATAACTAAAATATTTTTTAAATATAAATAAATAAATAAAATTTAAAAAAAAAATAATTTGAGACTCATAAATTCATTAGATTGTTTGATTTTGAAACAGGATCTCACTGCATAGCCCTGGCTGGCTTGGAGCTTACTATGTAACCAGGCTGGCCTCAAATTCATGGGGATCCCCTCTGGCCTCTGCCTACTTGGTCTGAAATTAAAGGTGTACACCATCTTTCCTGACTGATGTCAAACTTCTTCAAGTGTCTTGGGCCCTTTAGCCCTATCACGAATAAGTTTAAGGTAAATGCTTAGGATCCTTGAAGGTTTCTCTCCACAGAGCCAGTACCATAGTCCTAGTAGGAGTTTGGTGTCAAGGAACTGAAGAAAGAACATATTCTGAAAAAAGGGTGTGATCAAAATACATGTCACAGGAAGGTTAAGATAGAAACTAAAGGAGGACCCTTAATTTAATAACACTAATGAGCTGTTTAGTTGATTGATAGGGTAAAAGTCACATTCTAACAGAAAACACAAAGGAAAAGAAAGAAATGAAGACAACTTATTTAATATTTTTTTTTTTATTTTATCTTATTTTTTGGTCTTTTCGAGACAGGGTCTCTCTGTAGCCCCAGCTGTCCTGGAACTTATTATGTAGACCAGGCAGGCTGGCCTTGAACTCACAGAGATCCGCCTGCCTCTGCCTCCCAAGTGCTGGGATTAAAGGTATGCACCACCACACCTGGCTCTATTTTTTTCATTTTTATGTTTTTTTTTTTTTTTTTTTTGGTTTTTGTTTGTTTCTTAACGAGTGTTTTGCCTACATGTATATAAGTGCACCACATGCATGCAGTGCCCACGAAGGCCAAAAGAGGGCATTGGGTCCTCTGGAACTGGAATTAGGGACTGTTATTAAGCTGCCAAGTGGGTGCTGGGGACTAAAACTGGGGCCTGTATAAGAGCAGCCAGTGCTTTTAACCACTGAGCCATCTCTCTGGCCTTTGGAGACAACTTATTTAAAGAAGTTGTTTATGGGGCTAGAGAGATGGCTCAGCGGTTAAGAGCACTGGCTTCTCTTGCAGAGGACCTGGGTTCGAATCCCAGCACCCACATGGCAGCTAACAACCGTCTGTAACTCCAGTTCTGGGGAATCTGACGCCTTCTTCTGACCTCCTCAGGCATTGCATGACATAAGTTCATTTACATACATGCAGACAATACCTCATACACATAAAATTTAAAAAATAAAAATACCCTGTCTGCAATGTTAAGATAAGTAGGGCAGGTCAGTTTAGGTCACTGGTCCAGCTGGGTACAAGTCAGTAAGGGTGGGGTGGTTTGAGAACCTACCTGCTTATCCTGGCCTGTGTTTCACTTTTTGAGAGAGTAAGGTGATGATTCTCAGTGGTAGGTTTTCTTGTGTTGTTTTGTTGTGATTGTTTTTGTTTTTCTTATTCTCTTAAATTATCAACAGAAAGGTGGGAAGAAGGATGTGGCTGGCACTGGTTTACTGGGACTATTAGAGGAATTCTTATCTTTTTGTTTTTTTTCCCCACTTCAGAAGAGAAATGTTTATCATTGCAACAAATGCCGGCTACAGTTTCTCTTTGCCAAGGACAAAATTGAACACAAGCTTCAGCACCATAAAACCTTCCGGAAACCTAAGCAGCTGGAAGGCTTGAAACCAGGCACCAAGGTAAGGAGTTTGCTAAAGTTTCTTTTGCAGACCCAGGCAGGGTAGGAATAGAGATTGACAGTATCCTGAGATTTACTGTGGATCTAACTTCCTTTCCTTGATTCTCAGGTCACTATCCGGGCTTCCCGAGGGCAGCCACGAACTGTTCCCGTGTCTTCAAATGATGCACCTTCAGGCAACTTGCAGGAGGCCACACCACTGTCCTCCACCGACCCCCTGCCTGTCTTCCTTTATCCTCCTGTCCAACGTAATATCCAGAAGAGAGCTGTTAGGAAAATGTCAGTGCCTCTTAAACCTTAGGCGTTTGGGAACTATCTGGGCAGGATTATTCCTGATAGCCAGGGAAATCAAATACAGTTTTTAGCAGGGTCATTACAATGCTGGGTACCTGAGACAGTAATGAAATTTTTCTGTTTTGTTCTTGACAGGAGTGTCATGGGCCGGCAGACATGTCTGGAGTGCAGCTTTGAGATCCCAGACTTCCCTAATCATTTCCCTACTTATGTACATTGCTCTCTCTGTCGCTATAGCACCTGCTGCTCTCGAGCTTATGCCAATCACATGATCAAGTAAGTCCTGATCAAACCAGGATTTCTACTTGGGAGTTCAGAACTCATTTCATTCCCTCCCATTTTGTTTCTTTCTTCAACTCTTAGAGCTGTTTGTCTACCTCTTCTAACAGAGTAAGGAGACAAACTAATACTCATTTGACTTTGATAATCTTCTCCAGTTAATCCCCCAGGGTCTTGCTACTCAGTGTGTGGTCGAAACACAGACAGCATTAGATGGGAGCTTTGTCAGAAATGCCAGTTCTGGGCTGGAGAGATGGCTCAGTGGTTAAGAGCACTGGCTACTCTTGTAGAGAATATGGGTTCAATCCTCAGCACCCACATGGCTACTAACAACCATCTATAACTCTGTTACAGGGGATCTGACATTCTTTTGACCTCTGTGGGTATTGCATGATACAGATGCACTTACATACATGCAGGCAATACACACACACATAAAATAAAAATAATAAAAATACCAGTTCTGCCAATGGTGCACACCTTTAATCCCAGCACTTAGGAGGTAGAGACAGGCAGATCTCTGAGATTGAGACCACTTGGCCATCTGGGTTTCTTTGAAGCCCTGTCTCGAGGGAGGGAGGGAGGGAGGGAGGGAGGGAGGAAGGAAGGAAGGAAGGAA
>NW_008333404.1:1001086-1010818 GCF_000622305.1 Nannospalax galili
GAAGGAAGGAAGGAAGGAAGGAAGGAAGGAAGGAAGGAAGGAAGGAAGGAAGGAAGAAAGGAGAAACCTCAATCAAAACGTGCATTATAATTGATCCTCAGGTGATGTCATGTTTGTACTGAAGTTTGAGAAGTATGACAGACTGGTTTGGATTCAGATTGTGATGGATTGAATGGCATCTCTTTGGTGGGGCTTTGTCTTTAGCTGATGAACTCATTCATTTCTTTGTCTTTCTCAGCAATCATGTTCCACGGAAAAGCCCCAAATATTTGGCCTTGTTCAAAAATTCTGTGAGGTAATAAAAAATTTATTGATACTTCAGTTTTGTAAGTTGTTACATCATGTCCTTTTAGTTACTTTGTGGGATGGTCATGTGAGACACTCTCTTATCAAGCCCCTTTCTCTAGTCTTATTTATCTTACATACTCTTGGCTCTCTTTGTCTCAGTGGAATCAAGCTGGCTTGCACTTCATGTACCTTTGCTACCACTGTGGGAGATGCAATGGCCAAGCATTTGGTGTTCAATCCCTCCCACAGATCCAGCAGCATCCTACCACGGGGTAAGTGGTAGAGATGGGGGCGGGGGAGGGGGGAGTCCCGCATGACCCCAGGAGCATCCTTCTCTGGCCTTACCCATTCACTCTAGATACACTACACCAGATTGGGAACATTGTAACCTGAAGGGAAGGTTGGCCCATGAAAAGCCTATTTGTGGGAAATAGGTTGAAATCCCAAGATACTCTCTACAGAGTGCTCTTTTTTTTCTCACTGAGCTAACATTTTTAATTGTCTTTTCTCAGCGCTCAATTGGATGTCTCACTCAAGGTAACAAAACTCATTTCATGATTTAATTTCTGTTTTGTATTGTGTTTGCTCTCATTGCTACTATTGTTTAGATTCCTAAGTTTAACTGGTGTCTCCTCTCTTTGCCTCCCCACCCCCCCCAATCACCCATCTCTACTCCTTTAGGCCTGGCCAGATTCATGAACGAGTGCATGACCGGAACCTGAAGAATACTTATACTCCTCCTCCTCCTCCTCCTCCCTTCCTCCCAAACAAAGCTGCCACTGTGAAATCTGTTGGAGCCACCCCACCAGAGCCTCAAGAAGAACTCCCAGTTCCTGTAGCCCAGACACTTCCATCACCAGCCTCAACTGCAACCCCACCACCAACTCCTACTCACCCACAGCCATTACCCCTTCCACCTTTGGCCACAGAGGGGGCTGAGTGTCTGAATGTTGATGACCAGGATGAAGGAAGCCCAGTCACCCAGGAGCCTGAACCAGCATTGGGTGGTGGAGGCAGCAGTGGGCTTGGCAAGAAGGAACAACTGTCTGTGAAGAAACTTCGGGTAGTACTGTTTGCCCTATGCTGCAATACAGAACAGGCAGCTGAGCATTTCCGAAATCCCCAGCGACGAATTCGTCGTTGGCTCCGACGCTTCCAGGCCTCTCAGGGGGAGAATCTAGAAGGCAAATATCTCAGCTTTGAGGCAGAAGAGAAACTGGCTGAGTGGGTGCTGACCCAGCGAGAACAACAGCTACCTGTAAATGAGGAGACCTTGTTCCAGAAGGCCACCAAAATAGGACGCTCTTTAGAAGGGGGATTTAAGATCTCCTACGAGTGGGCGGTGCGATTCATGCTGCGGCACCACCTCACTCCCCATGCCCGACGAGCTGTAGCCCACACATTACCGAAGGAGATAGCAGAAAATGCTGGACTCTTCATTGAATTTGTACAGCGGCAGATTCACAACCAGAACTTACCCTTGTCTATGATTGTGGCTGTTGATGAGATCTCCCTGTTCCTGGACACAGAGGTGCTGAGCAGTGATGACCGAAAGGAGAATGCTCTACAGACAGTGGGCACAGGGGAGCCTTGGTGTGATGTGGTGCTAGCCATTCTGGCAGATGGCACTGTCCTCCCCACCCTGGTTTTCTACCGAGGACAGGTAGATCGGCCTGCTAATGTGCCAGACTCTATTTTACTAGAGGCCAAGGAGAGTGGCTACAGCGATGATGAGATCATGGAGCTTTGGTCCACACGCGTGTGGAAGAAGCACACAGCATGTCAGCGCAGCAAAGGCATGCTTGTGATGGACTGTCACCGCACTCACTTGTCAGAAGAGGTACTAGCTTTGCTTAGTGCCTCTAGCACTTTGCCTGCAGTGGTCCCTGCAGGCTGTAGCTCCAAAATCCAGCCACTAGATGTATGCATCAAACGAACTGTTAAGAACTTCCTGCACAAAAAGTGGAAGGAGCAGGCCCGGGAAATGGCAGATACTGCATGTGATTCTGAAGTCCTGCTTCAGCTGGTGCTGGTCTGGCTGAGTGAGGTGCTGGGTGTCATTGGGGAATCTCCAGAGCTAGTTCAGCGGTCCTTCCTTGTGGCTAGTGTTCTGCCTGGCCCTGATGGCAACATTAACTCACCTACACGCAACGCTGACATGCAGGAGGAGCTCATTGCCTCCCTTGAGGAGCAGCTGAAGCTGAATGGGGAACAATCTGAGGAGCCCTCAGCTTCCACCCCTCGACTCAGATCATCTCCCGAAGAGACAGTTGAACCTGAGAGCCTTCACCAACTCTTTGAGGGGGAAAGTGAGACGGAGTCTTTCTATGGCTTTGAGGAAGCTGACCTAGACCTGATGGAGATTTAAGTGTTGGGGTTATCAGAGTGTATGGAGTAGGGTGGGAAGGTGTGGGAGGGTGGAGGGATTTAAGGAAAAGGGGGTATACCAGTGGAGTACTTGGTTTATGTTTTAATTTTATGCCACCACTCCCCCTGACATTGACTTATACTTCTCTGTGAATTTGTGAATTATTAGGAAAACCAGTAGTGATTACTTCTGAGCTAAGGAGCTGGCCCATTAGTTTTTCACTTCTAAAAACAGGTTTTTGTGACCTTTTTGTTTTTAATTTAAATCACTGTGTTTGGTATTTTTCTGGCAAAATCTAGGGAAAAACAATCCTTTGTGGACAAATGTTAAATTGTTTTGTTTCCCCTTTACCTCAATCGTATCATAGTACTTCTGGATTCTGTTTGTTTCACTGTGTGGCCAATGTCTTTGGGCATGATACTATCTAATCATTGTTAATGTGAGAACTTTTCTGCAGTTGGGAAAGACAAAATATGTAGCTCACAAACTGGTTTACTATATATGTGGATAAAACCTTTTTTCTTTGTGGTCTTAACACTTTTATATAAAAATGAAAATGAAAAAAAAATCCCACTGAACTCTTCTCCTTTCCTTTCCTTCCCTCTCCAGAGATGTTGGTTTCCACAGAAATTCTAGATTAAAAAATTGTGGCTTTAAAAATGCATGAAACCACCTTTAATTATCCAGAATGAATAGATTGTCTTTGCTTTCCACCCTCCAAAAGAAACACAACAAACAGTATTTTTTTGCACTTGTGGTCCTTGGCCCTTTGCCCCATTTTCATACTGTCCATACTCTGGACAAAGGAGCACCTGTCCTTAGCAAGCAAGAGGTACTAGAGGTGGTCAGACAGTATTCAGGCAGAAGCCATTTCCAGTTTGTGTGTCTTCATCCTTCTAGACCCCTAGGGAAGTCCCTGCTTTGTTGAACTTTATCCTGTTAAGCGGACATCATACCTGTTCGAGACATCACAGGAGCTAATGGCATATTCTAAGTGTTGGACTTGACAGAGACCACTTGAACTGCTTACCTGTGGCTTTCCCATTCTCTCAATGCTTAGAGAAGAAACTGATATGAAGAAAAAGCGTGGAGGTGTGCACAAAGAAAAAGACATGAATCTATTTTTTACTGTCAGCTTCAAGGAAAATTTTTTCTACAATTTGCATGAGGGATCTTTTTTTTTTTTTTTTAAAGACTATGTACTTATGGTTACAAACCAAAATGTACTGTAACATAGAGAAAAAGAGCAAAAAACCAAGTCTACCTTTTCCACAGCTATACCACTCTTATCCATCCTGAGACTTTCAGCACCGTTTCCCTCCTGTGAGCCCAAGGAGGCAACCTGCACAAGCTTGTAAATGTTCATCTTTAGAGTGTACATAAGTGGAACATTTAATAAAACGAGGGGAAATGGATTTATAAACTTTTTCTAGGTGACCCTGTTTAATAGGCTTTCACAGACTGGGAGATGTTCAAGATGTGACAGCCTGGTGGTACAGGTGTGATATTTGCTACCACCCATTCTTCTCCCTCCGGTTTGTTTTTTTTAAACTCCCAGCACATTATAATATAGCAAACTGGCGCAATCCCTCCCCGGAGTGGCCAGATCCGAATCCATGGCATCAAAAAACCGTACTAAGGATCTACCTGGGCTTCCTTTCCCCCAGCTTTTTGCCCAATGCCATTTTATTGACGGACTGGACTTTTAAGCCAACCTTCTGCCTTTGAGAAAGTTGGAGAGCTATAATTGGTCGCTTCTGTCTACAACCTCACCGTCCTCTTTGGTAGTTTCAGCAGCAGCCACAGCCTTAGCAAAACGGAGTTTCTGGCCTCTGCACATTGACTTTGGATGGGTCATTTTTTCTAAGATTGTGGTAACGGTGGATCAGCTGGGTTTTGGCAAGGAAGTTGTCTTTGTAGACTGCCTGCATGGCTTAGTAGTAGAAGGAAGGTTTTTTTTTTTTGTTTTGGTTTTTTATAATTCAGTTATATCAATAAACATGTATTTATTGACAACTGTGTTGAGACTTGAGTATGTCAAAGTTCTCAGTTAAAAAGCTCAAGATTCTCTGTTAAATCTGTTGCTGCTTATGTCACTTTCTTAAAAAGAGGTTGAAAGAGGCTCATGCATTAAGAATCAATGGTTTAAACTCAAGGTTTAAAACCATTCCAGGGATGGAATATTACAAATTTCCAACTGACTTGACGTGGCTACACAGGATTTAGGTCTGAGTATAGGTACCCACACACCTCAGTGGATGTGTAGAGGTCAGGACAATTCTCAGGAGTCTCCTGCCATCTTGTGAGCTCTGGGGATTAAAGTTGGGTTATTAGGCTCATGTGCTAGGTCCTCCACCTGCACAGCCATCTCGTCTCACCAGCCCTAGGATTTCTTGGGTACCTGTGTGCATTCATGTGAATACAGGCATACATGTTAAGGTCAGAGGACAATCTTGGGTGTTGGTCCTCACCTTCCTTGAAACAGAACTTATTGGTGGCTTTGCTTCCTGTGCTAGGCTAAACCTCTGCCTGCCATCTCGCGCTTGAGCCTACTACATCCCAGCTTTTACATGGGTTCTGGGGACTCAAATTCAGGTCTTCTTGCATAGAGCTTTTAGCAATTGAACCACCTCCTCAGCCCCCACTTAGGATTTTAAATTTTTATTTCGTGTATAAGTGTTTTGCCTACATATAAGTGTACCTGCATTGCACAATGCTTGTGGAGGCCAGAAGCATGCATCAGATCCCCTAGAACTGGAGTTAGGGACAGTTGTTAGCTGCCATGTGGGTGCTAGAAACCAAATCCAGTGCTCTTAACTGCCATCTCTCCAAGTCCCCACTTGGGATTTTTTTTTTTGGTCTTTTTGAGACAGGGTCTCCCTATAGCCCTAGCTAGCCTTGAACTCAGAGATGTGCCTGCCTCTGCCTCCCAAGTGCTGGGACTAATGGCATACGCCACCATGCCCAGCCTCACTTTGGATTTTAAGAACCAACACATTTGCAAAGTTTTCCAAATGCTAGAATGAGATTTAGTGAACATGTGCCACATGTTTATACTTAGTATTTCCTGAATGAACCATGAGGCTATGTGTGTGGTTTGTGGCTGAGAGATATGTTACAGAGGAGGTCTACATACTGCATAGCTTTTGAGTTTGCATTTTAATAAAAAATCATTTTCAGCCATCATTAACCAGAAAATCTATTCTTTTAGAATCTAGTGCAATGAGGAGAAAATATTGAAGAAAAATACATCTAAGCCAGCTGTGTTATCAGAGACTGACCCTAGACTCACTAGCAATGTTTCCAGCTGAATAGCTAGCACTCTTAAGTTGAAAGATACCAAAAGCGTATAAAGAAATAGTTTGAGGTACTGAGATGTGGTTCTATAGATGTGTATAAAGGAAGGGTGTTGATTGGGTTCTAGTGAAGGGACTGGGGACATGGCTTAATCAAGTGAAGTGCTTGCCATGTAAACAAGGACTCAAGTTCAATCCTTGGCACTTGGGCTACAGTGTGCACACTTAGAATGCCAGTGCTAGGGAGATAAAGACAGAATTCCCAAGGGCTTGTTAGCTAGCAAGTCTAGCTGAATTGCTAAGGTCAGGTTCAGTGAAAGACCCTATTAAGTGAGGAGTGACTGAGGAAGACATCTGACATCAGCCTCTGGCCTTGACACAAAGAGCCTAACAGTTTTCTGTCCAGGGAGGGAGACAGCACAGATATGGCACACAGTAGCACTTGGCAGTTGAGCTCTTGATATGACCCAGTTGGAATAAATCCACTTAGCAGCTGGGCATATGGCTTAAGTCTTTAACCTCCGCACTTGGGAGGCAGAGGCAGGATCTCATGAGTTCAAGGCCAGCCTTGTCTACATTCTGAGTTCCAATGCAGATGGGTTACACAGTGCGACCATCTTAAGCCAAAAAAAGATCACTGAGCAAACACTTTGAAGGATTGCTTTATTTTACAAAAATCTTATCTTTGAACCAGCCAAGTTCAAATTTAGAAGGGTACAACTTCAACTCTGGACAATGTATCTGTATTTCATTCAAAACCACTAAAAAGAAAAAGAACATTAAAAATGGTGAAAGACAAAGACTTTTCTAAAAGGAACTCTACCCTCCAACCAAAACCCTCTACCCAGGGAATTTCTGGTTCTTCCAGAAGAGCCAAGGGACCTCCCAACTCTTGTCATCCTTTTTTCAGTACTGTAGTTTTGATTAAAATTACCTGATCATGTGGGCAATATCCCAGTTGGTGTCTGCCACCAGTGGTCCTTCTACTTCCACACCCTTTTCAGTTACAGTGGCAATTTGAAACTGAAAGAAAACAAAGCACTCAAAACACCCACCATCCAATGAAGGAACTCTTTGGACAAAGGTTAATTAGAGGGTCTTTCCCCCATTTGAAAACAGAAGTGAGGTGATCTGTTCTCTAACTTCCAGAGACAAAGGAATTGCAAATACCCAGTATGACAATTAAGTCAGGTCCCCAGAATTTTTACTTTTGATACCACGCCTCACCCGGTTATATGAACGAGCATCTCGATAGTACAGCACGCGCATGCAGCGTTCTACCAATTCTCTGGCCTCAGCCTGACTCAGCACTGGCTGCTTCTCTAGAACTTCTCGAAGCAGGGGCTAAGGAGAAAAAAGGGCAAAAAGGGAAAAATTAGACAATGGCTTAGTAGTAGGCTATCTGCCCCAACCCAAAGTATAAGCAAAATGAAAAGATTTCTATTGTCCTACTAGAATTAAGTGCTTAAGGCCCACTTAGTTTTATATTTACTTATTTATTGTATATGTGTATGTGCTCATACAACATAGGTCAGAGAACAGCTTGGGAAAGTTGGTTCTGTCCCTCCACCATGCAGGTCCTGGGGACTAAACTCAGGTTATCAGGCTTGGCAGCAAGGGCCTTGACTCAACCAGCCATCTCACCAGGCATTTATTTTGGTTTTTAGGGTTTTTTTTGTTTTTGTTTTTTTTTGATTGGTTGGTTTTTGACACAGGGTCTTGTTATGTAGCCCAAGCTGTTCTTGAACTCCTGATCCTCCTGCCTCAGATTCCTGTATGCTGGAAGGTAGTATACCGACATCCTCCTTATACAAAGGAAACCAGCTGCCCAGCATGATCCACTGCTAGACCCACTACTTACCTGAGCCAAGTATGCACCATAACCAGTGGCCAGTGAAGGGGCTTCATAAGCCACGCCAAGCATGTCCACATAACCTAGGAAGCTAGGACACAACAGATCAAACTCATTTAATCTCCCATTTCTTAGCTGAAAAATGGAACCATGAGATCTGAGTTAAAAGAAGGGAATTCCCTGGGGTTAGAGATTAGGGGGCCAGGAACAGTGAGATGGCTTAGTAGGTAGGCAGTCACCACCAAGCTTGATGACCCAAGTTCTAGCCCCAGAACCTTGTGGAAGGCAGGAACAGACTCCCAAGTTGTTCTCTGACCTCCATACACATGCGCTGTAGCACAAGCCAGCCCATACACACAAAATAAATGTAAAAGAATATTTTTTAAGACTGGAGAGACAGGTGCTAGATTAGGGATCAAGGAAATTATTAAATCAACCTTTCTCCATCAGCATAGCCTCCAATGACCATGGTGTTCCACAGAGGGTTCATCTTGGAACGACGGCTGTACATGGCCCTTGTCAACCATGAATGAATAGCTCTAGGACTATAGCTGTGTCCATCTCCCAACAACTCTTCATCAATCCTTAAAAGCAATTGGTTGAGAAAGGAATGATAATGGAAGCCAGAATCTACACCCGCCTGTTGTCTATCCCATTTTACACCCCCAAATGCCCCAAGGTATTGCAAACACATTGTTTTTTGAGCCTCAACAATTCCCCAAGTCACTCGGCCTCAAATTTCTTCATCCCACTTAAGGGAATAGCAAACGGGGGGTTCTCCTCTCCACCTGGAGACGACTTACACCATCTGGCCGAGAACTTGCTTCAAATACTGGAAATCGGCGTAGTCTCCAGAAGCACCCAGCATGGTGCTGTCGTTGACTCGCATAATGCGAGAGATGTTGCGGAAGCGAGCCAAGGAGCCGTAGGAGCCCAGCATGTCTGCTGCAATCACCACTCCGCCGTCGAACTTCACCCCCAGCACGGACGTCCCGGTCACCATGGGGTTCCTGAAGAGTGAAGAGGTCCCTGAGGACGGCGGCGCAGGCTCCCCGCGTCCCGAGCCCGGCCCGGCCCTCCGCACCAGCCGACCTCCTCGACCCGCCCGGCGCCGGCCACAACTCACTGGGTCCGCGTGACCGGACAGTCGTGGAGCGCGGACGTTGGATCTGTGAGGGAGCCAGAAGTGGACCGGACGCGGTAAAACTGACCCGGGACCGGACCCCCGGCCCAGTGCCCGGCCCGCGACTCCAAAAACACTTCCATCTTCGTCACGGCCGCCGAAGAAATGAAAGCGCTTGAGCCACCGGAAGCGGAAGTGGTCCTTGGGTGCTACACCTTTCTTTTCCTGCCAGCTACTCCAGGAGCACTGTTGATGAGGTCCTACTCTGAGGGTGTCCTGGCGTAGTCACGACTGACGCCCACAAGTAGAAAATGCAGCGTCGCATTCCTGTGCTGTGGCAGGAGTTTGACTAGATTGGAGCCTTCTGACCCTAGATTGAAGGAGGAGCCGGGCGTGAAGGATGGGCATTGGGAGCACTTCTAGACCCCGAGCCAGAGCTCCAAGTCAGCAATTCTCGTGTCCTGTTTAGATCATTATCCAAACATCTGCCTGAATTTATCAGTGATCCCAAGATCTCAAAGCTTTACTCCTCAAGGCAGCCTTTTGTAGCAGGCATTATTCAAACCATTTTGTAGATAAGGTGCTTGAAATACACTGATTTACTCTGCTACACAGTCTGTCAAGATAGAAAAGATACAAACCCAGAGCTAAAAAAGGAACGCTGGCCGGGCGTGGTGGCGCATACCTTTAATCCCAGCACTCTCTCGGGAGGCAGAGGCTGGCGGATCTCTGTGAGTTCAAGGCCGGCCTGGTCTACATAGTGAGTTCCAGGACAGCTGGGGCTACAGGGAGACCCTGTCTCAAA
>NW_008333404.1:1010874-1020238 GCF_000622305.1 Nannospalax galili
CCCAGGCCGCCGGGAGCTAAAGGAAAACACTGTCTAAAAAAAAAAAAAAAAAAAAAAAAAAAAAGACAAAAAAAAAAAAAAAAAAACTGAACTGGGGGTGGGGGTTCAACCTGTGATTCCAGTACTCAGAAAGCTGAGACAGGAGGATTTTTTAAAGACTCTGTCTTTAAAAAATTAAAATTTCCAGGCATAGTGGCGCATGCCTTTAACTCTAGCACTTGGAAGGCAGAGGCAGGCAAATTTCTGTGAATTCAAGGCCAGCCTGGTCTACATAGTAAATCTCAAAAAAATAACCAACCAACCAAAAACAAATTGAAATTTAAAAATTGTCGGGGCTCAGCAGGTCAAAGGGCTTCTTCTGCAAATATGAGAACCAGAGTTCAGTCCCTGAATCCCATTGTTGGAAAGAGAGCATCAACTCCGGAAATTTGTCCTCTGACCACCACATATGCCATTGCACTCAGGCACACACACATCACACAATAATAGTAAATAACATAAAATAGGAACAATGAGTTTGGTTTTTAATATTTTTAGATTTTATTTTTAATTATGTTTATGTGTGTGTCTGTGTATGGGTTTGTGCACCTGAGTGCAGTGCCCAAAGGGGCCAGAAGAGATCATTGGATCCTCTGAAGCTGGAACTATAGGCTGTCATGAGCTGCCCCATGTGGGTGCTGGGAACTGAATTTTGGTCCTTTGCAAGAGTAGTACATGCTCTCGACCATGTATTCTCCAGACCTGAGTTTGTTTAAAAAAAAAGGAAAGAATGATACAGTTGTGTCTACCCGGAGTATATGATATCTCAGACCTGCCAGGTCTACCTGACCTTAGACAAAACTGAACATTTTCTTGTTGCTAAATGTCCTTGCCCATACCCTAAGTAGCAGAAAAAGAAAAAGAGCACTAGCAATGGAAGCAATGTCCCCGTTTTATAAAATTTTGCTAAGGATAAGTTATATCCTTACAACTCACTGTACTCACAGAATGTCCTTGTAAACTTAGGCCATTTGACGTCTCCTCTTGTTCTACTTACTGGGTAGATGACAACCCTGTAATGTTTTACTACTCAGTAATGTTTTATTACTCTGTAATATCTTGAAGCTCTATGATGCTTTCCACTCACCAATACAAATGAGAAACTAAGAGAATGGAAAAGTCACCAAATGGTTTAATGAGGCACCCGATTTAATTAGTCCGAGAAAAATATAGATCAAATGTGTCCAATATCTGAAGTTATGCCAGTGATATCAGTTTTTTTAAATTCCAATGACCATTTGATGAATTCCTAGCCCAATTAGTCAAGCCTAGGTATAGATCAAAAGGCAGCCGATGTCCTGGCCCATGCCTGTGATATCTGCTTTGTAAACTATAATGACCAGGTGAACTCAGGAAGGAATTTTCCTGAGATAACATGGCACACCAAAGAAGAGCTGTAAGTTTCAGGTACCAGCCATAAAATAATGATGTAAAAAGGTCAATTTAACCCCCAACTGTACTTCTGTTTGAGGTCCAGAAAGTCTTGAAGCCCTTTTTTGTTAATTCTAGGCCCTCATGCATGAAAAAAACTTTCTCCAGGGTGAATACTTGATTTCCTAGCTGTTTGAAGAATTTTTCCATATCAATATCATACAAAATAATGAGTTTCATTACGACGTCTTCATACCTAGATGCCATTATACTTTGCTCTTATGCATCCCCATCCAATGTTCTTCCCCATCACTGCCCCCTCTTGATGCTTCCCTTCCTCCCTCTAGATAGATTCCTGTCCGCTTTCATGTCACAAATATTCCATCAACTTCTCTTCCCTCCACCCCATCCCATAAGAACCTTTCTTCTTGACTTATGGTCCCCTTTCTATTTTCATGACTTACAGACACAATCTAGATTCCACACCTGGGAAAATACATGCATTATTTGTGTTTCTGAATGTCTTATCTTGTTTAGCATAATTCTTTCCAGTTTCATCCATTGTCCTGCAAATATCATGATTTCATTTTTTCTTTTCTGAATGAAAGTCCTTTGTGTACCTGTACCACATTTTCTTTATCTATCCACCCGTTGATTGACATCAAGGTTGGCTCCATGTCTTAGCTATTGTGAATAGTACAATAATAAACATGAATGTGCAAGTATCTCTGTGGTTTGCTGAATTAAAGTCCTTTGGGTATATACCCAGGAGCAGTATAGCTGGATCCCATAGAAGTTACATTTTCAGGTTTTTTGAGGAAATTTCATATTGATTTACATAGTGGCAGTTGCATAAACTTACATTCTCCCCAGCAGTGTATAAGGGTTCGTTTTCCCTACATCTTTGCCAGCATTTGTTGTTATTTGTTTTATTGATAATTATTCTGGCTTCAGTGAAATAGAATCTCATAAGCAAATTCAATTTGCATTTCCCTGATGATTATGAATGTCAAATACTTTAAAAAGACTTTATTTTTATTTTATGTATATGAGTGAGTTTTTGGTTTTGTTTTTGTTTGTTTGGTTTGTTTTTTTGTTTTTTTTTTGTTTTTTTTGTTTTTTTTTTGTATGTTGTAAGTGCACCATGTTCATGCAATGCCCACAGAGGCCAGAAGAGGGAGTCAGAGTCCCCTGGAAATGGAGTTACAGATAGCTGTGAACAGCCATGTGGGTCCTGGGAATTAAACCTGGGTCCTCTGTAAGAGCAGCAGGTACTCTTAACTGCTGAGCCATCTCTCTATCCCATTGAACACTTTTTGAAATATTTATTGGCAACTTGTTTGTGTGTGTGTTCATGTGTGTGCATGTACTTTTGTGTGCATGCGTGTACCTGTGTGTGTGTGTGTGTGTGTGTGTGTGTGTGTGTGTGTGTAAGCCAGAGGGCAGTACCAGATGTTGTTCCTCAGGTGCAGTCCACCTTTTAAAAAATATTTTATTATTTTTATTTTATGTATTTGACTATATTGCCTGCATGTATGTAAGTGCACCTGTGTTGTGCAATGCCCAAGGAGTAGTTTCATTGCTTTCTGGTATCCATTGTTTTCACTGAGAGTCACCTGTTAATTTTACTATTGTTATAATTTTAGGGGAGGAGATGGATCAGCAGGTAAGAATACTTGCTATGCAAACATGAGGATCTGAGTTCAAATCCCAAACACCCACTTTAAAAGTCCTGTGAGGCATGCATGAGCCTGTAACCCCAGTGCTGTGTAGGGCAAAGACAAGAGGATCATTGGGGCTTGCTGACCACCAACCAGCCTAGCTCCAGGTTCAGTGACAGAGCAGGTCTCTCTCTCTCTCTCTCTCTCTCTCTCTCTCTCTCTCTCTCTCTCCCCTAATGAGTTTCATTAGTGTTGTTTACAGAAGCATGGGTGAGAGGTAATTTATATGATGGGCACCTTACCATGCTATACCACTGAAGAAAATGTCTCTTCCTCCCCCAACAACCATTAACTGCCTGTAGATCCTCAGAGAAGGGGCCAGAGAGATGTTTCAGAAAGTAGAGGCACTTGTCTGAAAGCCTGGTGACCTGAGTTTAATTTCTGGAACCCACATAAAGGTGGAAAGGGAAAAGTGACTCCACAAAGTTGTCCTCTGACCTCCACATGAAGGCCATGGCATGCCTCCCCTCATAATTTAAAAAAAAAAAAAAAAAAAAGCAGCCTGGTGTGGTGGTGCATACCTTTAATCCCAGCACTTGGGAGGCAGAGGCAGGCGGATCTCTGAGTTCGAGGCCAGCCTGGTCTACATAGTGAGTTCCAGGACAGCTGGGGCCACAGGGAGACCCTGTTTCAAAAAGACAAAGAAAGAAAGAAAGAAAAAGAGAGAGAGAGAAAAGAAAAGAAACAAGAGATTCTCAGGGAGAGATGGAGCCTCACATGTCCCTTCCCCCTCCATGACAGGATGTTAATTGGCCCAATCTTGTGCAGATCTTGTTCAGATAAGCATTTCACAATATTCCACCCTATTGCTGGGCTCTTACATTATTTTTGCCCCTTCTTCCACAACATTCCCTAAGCCTTGGAAGAGGTGATGCAGATGTCCCATTTAGGGCTGTACACTCAACAGTCACTCTCAGCCCTTTGACCAGTTATGAGTCTCTGTAGTAACTCCCACCCACTGCTAAAAGAAGTTTCTGTGACCAAAGTTGACAGCAACTCTAATCTATAGTCATAAACAAACATTTAGAAGGCAATTTGGGGGACATGTAACATCCATTTAGAAAAACAGCTTCCCTACAAGGGCCTACGATCCCTCCAGTCCATACACTTTTGACCAGGTTTATAGTACTACATGTGAGTTTCCTCCTGTGATGCAGGCCTCAAATCTACTCCAGACACTTGGTTACCACCATAACAGACTTGCCGCTCTTGCACCAGTAGGTACATATTGCCTGGTCAGTCAGTAATGTAGCTTGCGGGGTCTATAACTGAGTGAGAATATTATGACAATTCTTCCCTACAACCTGTATAGTCTGGCACTATGAGGACTAGTCAACACAGAGGAAACTTCCAGCTCAATTCCAGCTTGGAAGTGGAGTTTCTCTATGTCCTGTGACTAGAGCATGTGGTGTCTTCAGCAACAGGGTCTTACCCTCTAGCTCTGGTGGGCCACCAACAGTGGTGGTGGTAATTGCACATGTTGCTTTGGGGCTTCTGATCAACAACTCCTAGGGAGGTAGCCGACCCCTGACACTGGTACCACCCACACAGGGTACCTCAGTTCAAACTCTTGTATTTTATTGTATTATTTAACTAGCTTACCAAGCATCAGGTGT
Organism: Nannospalax galili; assembly: GCF_000622305.1. NCBI lineage: Eukaryota > Metazoa > Chordata > Mammalia > Rodentia > Spalacidae > Nannospalax > Nannospalax galili. Next base: position 1,015,622 of record NW_008333404.1, read on the forward strand.
CCTTACGGCCTTTTCACACATTTTTAATTTTCGGTTGACCCCCCACCCCCCACCTTCTCTCTTCATCTCCTGTCCTCTCCCTGTTAAACCTTTCCACCCCAGTGTTCTCCTTTCCACTTGCACATCACATGTTCTACCATCCCCTAACTTTACCTATTTTTATATTCTTTTTACAATTTTAATTATCATTATTGTCAGTATTCATGTGCATGATGTGTATGTGAGCATGCATACCACGTCATGCATGTGGAGGTCAGAAGACAACTTAGTGGAACTGCTTCTCTCCTTCTACCATGTGGGTTCTGGGAATTGAACTCACTTTACCTGCTGAGATGTCTCAATGGACCCTATTTTCTTTTTCTTTTATTTTACATGTATATTGCCTACATGTATGTAAGTGCACCTGTGTCACGCAATGCCTGTGGAGGTCAGAAGGTGTCAGATTCCCTGGAACTGGAGTTACAGACAGTTATTAGCCATTAGGTGGGTGCTAGGAACCAAGCCTGGGTCCTCTGCAAGAGCAGCCAGTGCTATTTATTTATTTATTTATTTATTTATTTATTTATTTTTCTTTTTTTGTTTTTTAAAAATATTTTATTATTTTTATTTTATGTGTATTAGTGTATTGCTTGTACGTATGTGCACCCATGTTGTGGAACGCCTATGGAGGTCAGAAGGCATTGGATTCCCCAGAACTGGAGTTATAGATGGTTGTTCGATGCCATGTGGGTGCTGGGATTCGAACCCAGGTCTTCTGCAAGAACAGCCAGTGTTCTTAACTGTTGAGCCATCTCTCCAGCCTCAGCCCCCTATTTTCTTAAGTGCTACTTCTTTTTTTAAAAACAAATTTTTAGCTAGGCATGGTGGCTCGTGCCTTTAATTCCACCCTTGGGAGGCAGAGACAGAAGGATCTCTGTGAGTTTGAGGCCAGCCTGATCTACATAGTGGGTTCCAGGTCAGCCTGGGGTACAGGGAAACACTGTCTCAAAAGACCAAAAACTTTTAAAATTGAATTTCTTGTGACTTTCATACAACATATTTTGATCGTATTTAGGTCCCCTCCCATATCTGCACCCCCCTTAATAAACCTCTCACTAAATATTTTCCCAGAGTAGTGATATGTGATAGGACACTTTTGTAATGCTGGACAGTGGCCATGAGCCACAGGCTCCTAGTTAAGCACATAGTCAGCAACTGACATCCTGTAGTACACCATGCTTTCAGTTATGTTCAGTAGGTTAGGTGCATGTGCTGGATAGCTTTCGTGTCAACTTGACACACCTGGGCTGAGGGAGCCTCAACTGGGGAATTGCCTCCATTGGACTGGCCTGTGGCCATGTCTATGGGGCATCTTCTTGATTGTTGAGTGATATGGAAGGACCCAGCCCACTGTGGGTAGTGCCACCCCTGGGCAGGTGGCCTGTGTAGCATAAGAAAGCAGTCTGAGCAGGGGCCAGGAGAGCAAGCCAGTAAGCAGCATTTCTCCATGGCCTGTGCTCCAGCTCCTACCTCCAGGTTCCTGCCCTGAGTTCCTACCTTGGGCTCCCTGATGAACTGTGACCTGGGAGATGTAAGATAAAATAAACCCCTTTCTCCCCAAGTTGGTACTGGTCAGAGTAGTTTGTCACAGCAATGGAGAAACAAACTAGAACAGTGTACTAAATGCATTTTAAACATATGACATTCTAGTTTAGGCTGGGTTTACAGGGATGTAATCCCAATCAGGAGTTAAGAAACATCTGTGTCTGGGTCATCTGTGGATCTGCTTTTATTGCTTGTTTTATTTTTTTCGTTTGGATTATGTTTTCCTTTCTCTTTGCAAATCTTGTGATATGTTATTTTTTGTCATAAGTTATGAATAGGTGTAGAAGGGTCTAGATTATGTTATTTTCCAGTTAGTTCCCCCTCTTCTTCAGGCATGCTTCTTACAACTTTTTGATCAAAAACTGAGGATGAGATCTCATCCTCTTAGTCCTGAACTAAAGGAGATTGGGCTAGCTCTTCAGGCTCCTGCTCTGCCATGCAGCCTCAAGGTCTGGCAAATATCTTGGGGAGGGAACCATTGGAATAGTTCAGGATCTTTTTCCTCTATGGTCTCAGAAGGTCTTCATTTCCTAATCAACAATGTCGGGAAGTAGGTGCATCCATATGCCTGTGGGAAGCTTTGAGCACTGCTCTGCAGTCTCCTGAACACTCTCCATGTTCAGCAGATGTTCTGTGGGAAAATAGTCCTCTAAGTTTCATCTTGTTCCTCTAGCTTTCATAACCATGAAAAACTGGTGATTCCTCTTTCCTAAGCAGAGGTATCCTGCCTTGGTTAAGCCTGATCCTCAGCTTATTCTTAGCACATCCCAGAAAATATCTCCTCTCTCTGGAATTTTTTTCTTTTCTTAATATTTATTTTTATTCGTTGTGTGTGTGCACGCATGCACGTGTGTGTGTGTGTGTGTGTGTGTGTGTGTGTGCCTTAGTGTATGTATGTGTACCACATGCTTGCAAGCAGGCAGTTTTGAGCTGTCATGTGGTTGCTGAGAATGAACCTCCTCTGGAGGAGCACAAATGCTCTTAACTGAAGAAATGGCTCAGCAGTTAAGAACACTGGCTGTTCTTGCAGAGACCCAGGTTCAAATCCCAGCACCCACATGGCAGCTAACAACTGTCCATAACTCCAGTTCCAGGGGATCCGACAACCTCTTCTGTCTTCTGAAGGCACTGCACGACATGGGTGCACTTGCCTACATGCAGGCAATACACACATACACATAAAATTAAAATTTAAATTTAAAAAATGCTCTTAACTGCTGAGCCATGTCTCCAGCCCCTCTGGAATTTTAGTTCATGTAGTGCTCATTTCTTCCACAGTCTTTTGGCACCTTTTAAAATATAGGGTTTGGTGAGTGTAGAGGCACACACCTTTAATCCCAGCACTTGGGAGGCAGAGGCAGGTGGATCTCTGTGAGTTCAAGCCCAGCCTGGTCTACATAGTGAGTTCCAGGCCAGCTGGGGCTACAGGGAGACCCTGTCTCAAAAAAGACCTGTGTGTGTGTGTGTGTGTGTGTGTGTGTGTGTGTGTGTGTGATTTTATTGAGATGGTTTGTGTGCATCTCTGGTGTAACATGTATATGTATGTTTGCATGTATGTGGACATATATGTGTATTTGCATCTGATTACATGCATGTGGAAGCTACAGGTTGATGTATGGTATCTTTGATCGCTCTCTACCATATGTACTGAGACAGGGTCTCTTACTTGACCCCCGAGCTTGCAGACTTGACTAGTCTAGCTAGCCTCCTGTGTGCTGAGCTTATGGGCAGACAGCCATGCCCACTTGGCATTTACATGTGTGCCGGAGATTCAAACTCAGTTCTCACGCTTGCATAGCAAGTGCTTTTACTTGCAGAGCCATCGCCCTAGACCCACAAATATGAGTTTTATAATTTATCCATCTGCTGTTGGTTATAGCAGGAGAACTGACTTGCCATGATGTTCTCTAGTTTATCTAGAGTGTCTTATCTCTTGTGAAACTTATTCTCTGAGTTCCAGCACTGGAAGTCTGAAATACATAGCAGAGCCAGGCTCCTTCTGTATGATCTGGAGAACTCATTCCTGTTTTTGTTTGGATGGATTTTTTTTAGACAAATAGCCCAAGCTGGCCTTGAACTAGCTACATAGCCAAGGATGACCTTGAATTCTTGATCCTCCTGCCTTCATGGGATTTCAGGCACGTACAATCACACTGGTTACACCTTCCCTGTTGAAGCTTCTGGTTGCTGGTGTTCCCTGTGTTCAGCTTGTAGCTACCATGCTCAGCTTTCAGCCTCTGTCCTCATCTCTCCTCTGTATCCACCCCCTGTGCTTTTCTCGTAAGGATACTTATGATAGCAGGTAGAGCCCACCCAAATAATCAGGATAATATCCTCATCTAAAATAATTTATTCAAGACAATCTACCCAGTGAAAGAGATCATGCTAATCTTTATACATAAATAAAAATGTTAAGTCCTTCAAAAACTAAAATAAAATACTTAATTTAGTCATATCTACAAAACCCTTTCCCAGAGGGGTATGGTGGTTCACCCCTGTCATTCCAGCACTTGGGAGACTAGTGGATTGCCCAGAGATTGGGGGCAGCCTACGCTACATAGTGAGGTCTGGATCAACCTGGGCTACAAAATAAGACCCTATATTTCAAAAAAGAATATAAATTTCGCCGGGTGTGGTGGCATTCGCCTGTAGTCCCAGCACTTGGGAGGCAGAGGCAGGTGGATCTCTGTGAGTTCAAGGCTAACCTGGTCTACATAGTGAGTTCCAGGTCAGCTGGGGTTACAGGGAGACCCTGTCTCAAAAAGACCAAAAAAATGAATATAAATTTCAAATATAAATTCATAGGTTTCATGGATTTAAATGTGAACATGTTTTTGGAGGCTATTAGCAGCTCCCACACCTGGAGTCAAAGGTCCAGGATTTGGATGTGTATTTTTTAACTTTTGTAATAAAAAATAAAACACATACAGAAAATCACCCCTAAATCCCTGACTTAATAAATCATTTTAAAGCCGGGCGTGGTGGCGCACGCCTTTAATCCCAGCACTCAGGAGGCAGAAGCAGGAGGATCTC